>NC_056748.1:368626695-368829195 GCF_019279795.1 Protopterus annectens | reverse complement strand
TAAAATAACTTTCCTAAATAAGAGAGTTTATTAAAACACACACAATTGTAAAAGTGGAAGGATTTTCCCCAAAGTGAATTTGCCAAGCAAAGGTAAAGCCACAAGATTACCATCGATCCTTGAAAGCCACAGAGAAGCATACTCTTTAGCAGTAATAAAGTTCTGAGGGTATTGGCGTCCAAACCTATCTTTTTTAGTCAGCTCAGCTCAAGTTGATGGTTTGGGCACGTAGAAGCTGCCCTGAAGCTTTGGAAGCTAGATGGCTGTTAAATTCTATACAGGATATAGCCCATATAGCAAAGGCTACAGCAGCAGTGATCAGAATGATGAACATCAATAGATAAATTGATTAGAACCCTTTTGCTAATACGGGAAAACATGGATAACAGGGTAGGAATTAATTATGCTCTCTCTCTCTCTCTGGATGCCGAAAAAATCTCTGACAGAGTGGACTGGCGTTACTTTACAGAGGTGTTAAACAGAACTTCCAGGAAAATGGACAAAGTTGTTATAGAAGACAAACACAGGGGCTATAGCTACAGTGAAGGCAAGGGCTAGACTGTCAGGGAAGTCAAAACTGAAACAGGAATGAGGCAAAGTTACCATCTGTTCCCTGTGTTGTTTGCATTGTATATATAGCCATCAATGACAGTTAAATGGAACTCAACGGGGGGGGGGGGGGGGTTAATTGGGTGTCTCTCAGAAGAAAAGGAAGACAGAGGTAATTTAGAATAACTGCTGGTGACCCCTTTTAAAGACTTTTGAACTCCAGACTACAGGGAAGCAAACAAATTTAGTAATATATGGCAGGAAGGGGATGGGAAAAAGTGGGAAACTTGAGTGTTGCCCATTGGAAGGGAAAAGGCAGTGTCATGCAGGTGATATAGGTGACAGCAGCCAAGTTAAACACTGCAATCAAGTGCAAGTGGGGGAAAATAAAAAGATGGTCAGAGCTGACACAAGAGTTCCAGTCAGAAGGATCGTTTGAATGGGAATACTTAGAATAAATGGTCCAAGAATAACTGGACCAAGATATAAAGAATCATTGAGGAAGAAGATTACCGACCCCAGAGTTGATACAAGAGATAGAAGTTAGAACAATTTTAACACCTTTATTAAAGTATCACTTAAGGCATAGCTACACATACATTAATACAAAAGAAAACAAACTATATTAAAGTTTTTTGATTTATGCACATTTTACATCTTCTCTTTTTATGGTAACTTTCAGTTAAATATTACATAAATCACTAAATTCCTGTTTTCCCATAAACCTCACTTCTCCTCCTCTTCCTGAACATTAATATACATGTACTGTTCTCACAAATTCTAAGTAATTTATTCCTTCTCTTTTCTAAAGAACCTTCTTCCAATTACTTTATCTCTTTTTTTCAAAACTCAATATTTCTATAATACAGCTGGTTTAGATTTTGATTTCAATTTTCTAGTAATTGCTTTTTGGCAGCCAACAAAATAAAAATTAATGAGGCCTTACTATGTCTATGTAATTCAGACACTGTGCCATAGCTCAAAATAATCATTTTCTTAGTTACAGCCATTTGCCCCCCCCCTCCAAAAAAATTCTGACAGAGTACTACGTAGGGATTTTTATTTTAAATCTGCCAGCTCATTGTATTCCCTAAAAAACACATTCCCAGTTACCTTTTTCTTCCCCATTACACTTCACACATACACTATCTCCTGGAGGAAAAATTCTTTGAAGTCT
Source organism: Protopterus annectens (assembly GCF_019279795.1). Lineage (NCBI taxonomy): Eukaryota > Metazoa > Chordata > Ceratodontiformes > Protopteridae > Protopterus > Protopterus annectens. The sequence continues at coordinate 368,827,469 of NC_056748.1, read as the reverse complement.
GCTTGGGGTATACAAATACCTATGCAAACATTTCCAAGCAAAATCTTAAACCTTCTGATTTTGGTAGTAGAAGTGTGGATTTTATTGCACATGTGGGAGATATATATATATGCCCTCCAACTATTCCTTTATAAACATTTTTCCAGTCTCTCTCCTCAATCTTTTCTAACCTCCTCTGACTTATTCTTATAGCTATCATGAGCTATTGTATATCCCCTACTAATTATCCCCTTTTTAACAGCAGCTTCTGATCTATATTTGACTAAAAATAAAATCTACCGGGCAGATCTTTCACTTAGACCCTCCCTGTTCCGCTCTCTTTGCCTATACCCTGATAGCAGTCCTTGGTAGGGAAAGCAGTTCTTAACCTGCAGTCCAAACTTTTTTCTTGTTCCTGTCGAACTCTTGTTACCTTTCCATCTCTAGTTATTTGCTCTCAGTACATTGGTTCCTTTGCCATTTTCTGTAGTAAATTCCAGCCCACTCTTGCCTATTTTCTGTATCCCTATATTAGCAAAATTCCCTTTCTCCATTCACATGTTGGCTTAGTTTTTAGAATACCTTTTGCAGCTTTACGAATATAATATTCTGTATGGTGGTTACTATTCTCCTTAAGGATCTGCATTCCATAACTCTACTCTTTCCTTATTTCTTGACACCCCCATCCCAAAAAAAATTATCCCTTCAAATCAGGTAATCTTAAACTACTTTGCTCTATTGGGAGGATCAACTTATCCACTTGATTTTTTGCCATTTTCCCTCCCAGATAAATTCTTTCAACTCTTTATTAACTGTTGTCTATAACTTGTCCTCTTATTGACAAAAGTATGCCTGGCCTGTGCATAAAAGGGACTAAAACATTTTCACGGCTTATGTCTTCCTATCCATAAATAAGAGCTACCAGTCTCAGTTTTTGTACTACCACCTTTTGTTTAGTCTTTTGCCACTTATCTTTAGCTGCCATAACAGAATCCTTTTTAATCCATACACCTAAATACTTCATCGTACCATGCTCTCCTAAATATGGGTATTGCTAAATCAAGTCATAAATGGGTACATAATTTATGGCTATATCTTCATTAATTTTACATCCTGAAAAGACTTAAAACTGTCTCAAAACGTCCCATACTATTACGATGCCCTTTTCTGGATTTATCCAGTACAAAATACCATCCCTGATTACCATACCAGCTACACTCGGATTTCAGAGTCCCTTATTTTCTTTACCAGTTGCTCTAAATATAAAGCAAATAAAGGTGAAGAAAAACCCCCCTACCTAGTTCCTCTCTTCAAACACAACTTATTGGAGAGGAACCCTCCCCACTTTAATTCTTGCCTCCGATCCTTCATGTATCCTCGTCATTAATCTTACTATTGTATTAGGGAATCCAAATGCTTCAATTGCTCTGCTCATAAAATCTCAGCTTACTCTGTCTACTGCTTTCGCTGCAACAAGACACACCAACCAGCAGTATTTTCTTACATTCTTCTTCCTTACCCTGTGGATCATCATTGATCTATTAATGTTGTCAAATATTTGCCTCCCCTCCACAAAACCATACCGATCCATATCTATTCGTTTGGCAATACCTCTGCCATTCCTTTAGCTAATAAAGATAAATTAAAATGGCTCTATATGAAGTTGGGTGTTATGGGTCTTTACCATATTTGATAATACAGCCACCACAGGTTTCTTCCAAGATGCTGGTGCTTCTGGAGTTCCAAGATGGCTGCACACTGAGTAAACAGCTTAATTCTAGCTCTCCCAGTGTGAAACCCTCAGCAGAGAAAGGCAGTGCACTTTTGTGTTTCTGGGTAAATTTCAGTAACTAGCTAGCAAGTACACTGCCTGGATGCCAAAAAAAAAGAAATACAGAAGACCTGAAGGAAAATCAGCTACAAAAGGTAAGGAAAAAACACTTGACTGGGAAAAGTATTGCAGCTGTTCAGCAAAAAGTACTGCAAGCTCCAAACATGACTTCCAGTAACCTAGAGGAAAGCATAAGACAACTGTACACAGACCCGGTTAAAATAAACAAACCAGCGATGGAACATATCAACTCAGACAACAAAAGGCTGGGAAAAAATGAAAGAAGCTTTAAACATATATTCAGATGAGGTAAAAAATGCAAAAATCAGAGGTCAAAATGAAGAAACGTCTGGCTGAATACAAGACTGCTGAAGAAGAGATATTTAAAAAAAAAGTAACAGAATTAGAGGACAGAACACATAGGGAAAACCTGACATTTTTAGCTGTAGCAGAGAAGCTGGAAGGAACAGACTGTATTAATTTTATGAAAACACAAATAAACAACTGGACTGGTATTCTACAGCAGGAGTTGTTAATTGGAAGGGCAAGTTGTGTGTATGCTCCAAACCTGGCTATGAGAAAGCAACCAAGAACTTTAATAGTAAAGATGCAATCCTACCAGGAGATGATTCTGACAAGACTGTGGCAAAAGGACAAAGTACTAAAAGTGGGAGACAGCAGAGCATTTGTGGAGAATGACTCGTATACCAGGCAAATTTATTCCACAATTCAGGGAATGTCAGGAAAAAGGAGTGAGATTCAAGCTGCTGTACCCAGCTATCTTCAAAATATTCTTCCCTGCAGGGACAAAATCATTTTTTGATGAAGTACATGCCAAGGAGGAAATACAAAACTATGGCCAACAAAAGTGAGGGGTTCTGCTTCTTGTTCTTCAGGTAATAAACAATCAGTGAGAGACTGTGCCGGTGAAACCTTTTCCAACGTTTCAGCAGAAAATGCTGGAGAGAAGGAAGGAAGCACAACAGTTGATAGAACAACCACAAGGCATTCTATAGTTATGTCAAGAATCTAAATGGCAATGCTCAGATATGCTCTGAGCTATAACAGAATGGCATTAAATATTCTGATCCCAAGGATATTGCCAATATCCTGGCAGATCGATTTAGTGCAAACTTCACCCCCCTCTCACCCCCTAAAGTGCCCATCTCAATACCAAAAGATTGCCAAATTCCGATAATCATGGCCACACAGGTAGAAATTGCACTCTCCAAAGCTAAGAATACAGCATCCATGGGACCAGATGACATCCCAGGCTGTGTACTAATAAACTACAAAATGAACTGGCACCTCACCTAAGTGTCATGTTTAATCATAGCCTCACCTCAGGCTTCGTGCCCACTGAGTGGCACACAGCTACAGTTATCCTACTCCTTACGGGAGGATCCGCCTTGGATCCCGGGAACTACCGTCCTATCAGTCTGACAAGCCTGATCTGCAACGGCATGGAATGCATTATCATGGAACTTATAAACAAAGACAGTGGCAACCTTCAAACAATGGACCCAACCCAGTTTGGGTTTGTGAAGGGCCGATCTTGTCTCCTGAATCTGACTGACTTCTTCGAATCAGTCTCCAGCGCTGTGGACAAGGGTAAAGTGTTCCACACAGCCTATCTGGACCTCACCAAGGTCTTCGACACCATCCCCCACTCTGGAATCATAGATAAACTTACTAAGCTGGGCATAAATCCCTACGTCACTCGATGGGTTGCCAACTGGCTTACTGACAGAACCCAGACTGTAAAAGTAGCAGACTTCAAATCCAGCTCCAGACAAGTGACAAATGGAGTACCTAAGGGTTCAGTCCTGGGACCACTCTTGTTTGGCATCTACTTCTCTGAAATACAGGCTAACACTAAGGGACTCTGGCTAACAAAGTTTGCAGATGACTGCAAACTGGGAGCCATTATTGAATCTCCAAATGATGTGGATATTCTACAAAAAGGCCTTACAGAAACAGATGCCTGGTGCCAGAGCCATGGGCTCAAGCTTAATGGCAAGAAATGTATAGTTATCCCCTTTGGAAAAAAACATGTACCCATGAATTACCACATAGGTGGCAGGATGCTAAACATCGAAAGTGTGATGAGAGACTTAGAGACACAGGTGGACAGTGGTCTCACTTTCGATTACCACATCGCAACAACAATCAGGAAATCCTTCTATGTGGCACACCTCATCATTAAGGGCTTTTCATCCAGAAAAAAGGATGTCATTGTCCCACTGTACTCATCCCTTATTAGAACCATTATAGAGTATAGTGCCCAGTTTGGTAGGTACCTCACAAGACATCTGCAACAGCTGGAAAGGCCACAGAAATACCTCACTAAAGAATCACAGGCCTAAAGCAGTTGCCATATGCTGACTGTCTAAAAAAACTCCAGCTATACTCTGTGGCATATCGTCTACTCAGAGGCAGTCTCTGCTTAACATACAAGGCCATGTCAAACCCTGAGCTGTTGGACATGCTCCACTTAAAGAATTCCCAATCCCTCAGAACCACACGCTCCAGGGATCTAAACCTTGTCATCACAATGAACAAAACATGCTGGAGGGATAGGTTCCTGACCCAGAGACTCCCCATACTCTGGAATAGACTGCCCATACATGCAAAGCAGAGCACCTCATTGGCCCTCTTCAAAAGGAACCTTGATGACTGGATGGGAGATAGGAAATTTACCCCAGGGATTATGTCAGTCGCCCTGCTAGACAGGGGCCCACAGAAGTAAATATTGTGGGAAGAAATATCCAGGGAATTGGGAATTGTTATGTCTAGGCTTGCATAGGCCCTAGGGCCGATAGCCTAGTACCAACCTATGAACCTATAAGAACAATCAACAGTACATTAGAAATGAAGCACAGAGAGGATCTGGGAGATGGAGATCAACAGGAATAAAACTAGTAGCTTGGAAACTGACAAATGTGGGATTACAAAGCAATAACTATATATTTGTGAAATATGACAGAACAAGAAAATCTGGAAATACTGGACTTTGTTAGAATTGTGGTGGACTCTAAAGTATATTCCCTACTTCATGTCATTAATGTTTGCAAAAATACCTATGGAAAAGGAGGGAAGAAGTTAAATAAAATATATTTTTTCTTAATAGTACTACTTTTATAGTGTATGATTTTCTTTGAATACTACAAAATTGTCTCAGTTGTTTTTAAGTATAATGGGGATACGATTCTAAACAGAAGCTCCTGCTTTTTTTCTTTCTCGTTGTTCACTTTTAAGAAATGTAGGCACTGCAACGTATAACAAAACAAAAGAAAAACAAAAAAGGCTGATTTAAAGACGATGCCAAAAGAAAAAATAATTTCCCTTTTCTCACTTTTGTATGGGGGAAGGACTGGATTAAGGCCCTTAGCATGCTCTAGTAACAAAACTCTAAGAGAAAGTAAATATAATATTCAATATTCTTTGTACAATGCTTTTTACTAGCAAATAAATGTATGCTTAGTAGCAATTCTGTATCTGGTCCTCATGTCTCTATGGAGACAATGTGACAAAGTGAATATGGCTACAGATAATGTTGTCTGAAAGCATTCAGGTGTTTTCCCAGCTGGGAGAGCTATGAAGACAAGACAAACCCAGACAGCATTTAGTAGAAGCACAAGCTGCACCGTTTGTCTTGGCATGTATAACCTTTCTTTTAAGTTAACTCAAGTTTATGAGTGTGGGTGTCACTTTGGAACATTTGTTCCTATTAGAATGATAAATCTTCAATATTTTGAAGATTTACATAGTGTTGTATATGTTAGTATTAAGTTGATAGGTTTTAGGGGGTACTGGGGGTGTGCTTTTTGGTTTTTTGCTATGAGAGCTTCCAATAAAACAAAAGTTTTGTAAGATGTGACATAGGCTCAAACGGATGGAACAAAACAGTATAAAAGTTCAACTGGCCAAAGAGTGTAAGCACATAACACAAAAGCTGGAACAAGACATTTAACAAAAAAGCTTTTATACATAAAAGGTGGGAATAATAACTTTTTTAATACAATGATGCTTTCTGTAATATCTTTAAATGCCAGCGGTCTCACAGATAAATGGTTTCACAGATAAATACAAACAAGAAAGATTAGTGAACTATAACATACAGTGCAAATAGCTATGCTACAGGAGACACTTGGAAAGAACTGAACATGTGAATCTGATAAAGAAAGATTTTCAGGGTGGTTAGTCAGCAGAATACCTGGGACAAAGGAAAAGACAAGTACTTATATTAATTGCAAGAGGAGCTCCAATAGTGACAGAAAAGGATAAAAAGATAATGGTATACTTGTAGTACTAAGAGCCTACTGGCAAGGGATGAGGGTTACATTGGCATGTATTTATATTCCACCTAAAACTGTTATAATGGAGCTTAAGAAAATTCTGGGGAAAATAATCAGCTTTCAGCAAGGAATATTACTTATATGTGGGGACAGGAATTTGATTTGCAGCAGTGAAGATATGTTGGGGGGCCCAGAAGAGAAAGTATAACAAAGGAGGGTAGACTTATGAAGAAATGTATGAAAATATTTGGCATCGAAGATGTGAATTCAGTACTAGGAGTTCAGAGTGAAGTTGCACACTATCTCCAAAGATATAAAAACTGAGCTAGGCTGCACAAAATTTACATTTCACATGAACATCTGCATTTAACTAAAGGTCTTGATACACACCCAATAACTATTTCAGATCACGTGCCAACTAAAACAAAAACATAGGGTAATGAAATAAAAATGAGGTATTGGTGCTTTACCACCTATCTATTGAAGAGAGAGAAATTTAAGGAATGGGTAGTATAGGTTACTCAGGAGCTATTCGAGAGGATAGAAATTACTTCTGAAAACATAGTTAGGGAGAGGGATAAAATTAAGGTGGAGTTTAAAAATAGGGTGGAAATAAAAGAGAGCTATGGTTAAGAAATGATAATAATTTAGAGGGGCTGACAAATGATGAAGTATTGCATAATTGGGGGAATGTCACAGAACAAGAGGAGCATCAAGTGCAGAATGCTAAGCAGAAAATAAGGGATTACCTCGATAGTACACACAAGTTTAGAAAGACTGCTGTTAGCCAACTATATTCCTGTGGAAGTTTGGAAGGTAGGAGGGAAAAAAACTGGTAAAGATCTGGAAAGTTTTGTTTAACAGTATTTTAAGAGAAGTACTAACAACCTGGAAGAAAGCAGTAGTAGCTGTAATATCTAAAGAGGGCAAAGATCCATCAGATCCAACTTCATACCGGCCCATTTAAATACTAAACCACGACTATGAAGTGGTCATGTCTATAATGGCTAAAAGAATAGCAAAACTAATTTCAAAATTGACAGATATGGATCAATATGCTTTGTGGAGGGAGGGCAAACATCTAACAATATTAACAGAACACTGATGATCCAGAGGGAAGCAGAAAGTAAGACAATACCATTGTTGCTGTGGTAGGTCTTGATGCAGAGAAAGCATTTTGAAAGAGTAAGTTGGGACTTCATGAGCAGGGCAATGGAATCATATGCATTTCCTGAAAAAATTAAGGTTGATTAGGAGGATATATGAGGGATTGCAGGCAAAAATTAAAGTGGGTGGGGTTCTCTCTGATAACTTCTGTTTGAGCAGAGAGAGGAGTCAGGCAGTGGTGCCCTCTTTGCCTTTTATTTGTATTATATTTAGAACCACTGGCAAAGACAATAAGGGGCTTAGAAATTCAAGGATATAAATGGTATGGTAGTGAAAAAAAAGCTGGCTCTATTTGCAGATGATATTATTTTATACCTGACAAAACCAGGAAAGGACATTAAAGTGTTGTAGAACATTTTGAGATAGTTTCAAATCTTTTCGGGATACAAAAATTAATGAAGCTAAAACAAAACAAGTTGCAGTAAATTATGTACCCACACACAGATTGGTTCAGCAATAGCCATATTTATGAGGACATGAAAAAATGAAGTATTTAGATGTACGAATTAAAATACAATTCCGGTGTGGCATCTAAGGATATGTGGGAAGAGACTAAACAAAAGATAATGCAAAAATTGAGAAAATGGAAGCTCTGTTATATGGATATGGACATTAAGATACAAGCACTTAAAATGTTTTTAGTGCCTTTAGTCTTATACATAGGTCAGGCATATTTTTTATCAAGCACAGGAGAAGTTGTGGATAGCAATTAATAAAGAGCTAATGGAATTTATCTGGGAGGGGAAGACGGCAAGAGTCAAGTGGGATAAGATGACTCTTCCAATAGAACAAGGCGGAATGGGATTATCTGATTTGAATGAGTATTTCAGAGATACACAATTAAGGCTATTACCCACAGCACAAGCAGAAAGCTATAATTCAAAGTGGAAAGGGATGATGATGAAACAGGGGGAAGGTCAAGAAACAAGTAGAGACTGGGATTTTGGATGCAGATCTTTAAAGAGAATAACAATAATCATACAGAATATTATATTCATGAAGCAGCAGAAATTATTCTAAGAACTAAGCCAACATGGGAATAGAGAAAGGATAATCTGCAGATAGAGATGACTGCAATTAGGTTCATATGTGTGTACTAGGCCAACGGCCCTGGAGCCTTTACAAGCCTAGCCCATAGAAGTGCCCTGGCATCATGCCGCCGTTTAGTTCCTGGTGCCTCTATCAAGTGGAACCACTGGAGTGATCCCTGGGGTAAACTTTCTATTTCCCATCCACTCATCAAGATTTCTCTTGAAAAGGGCCAGTGAGATGCTCTGCTTGACATGTATGGGAAGTCTATTCCAGAGCATGGGCAGTCTCTGCATTATGAACCTGTCCCTACAGCATGTTCTGCTGATTGTGGTAATGAGGCTGAGGTCCCTGGAGCGTGTGGTGCGGAAGGATTGGGAATTCTTTAGGTGTAACACTTCTAACAGGCCTGGGTCAGACATGGCTTTGTAAGTCAAGCACAGCTCGCCTCTTAATAGACTATATGAGCCAGAAAAAAACTAGAGTTTTTTGAGTCTGTCCATGTAGGGCATGTGTTTAAGGCCTAGGATCCTCTTCGTGAGGTACTTTTGTGGCCTTTCCAGCTGTTTAGTGAGGTACATGCCAAATGGGGCGTAATACTCGATGACTGGTCTAATGAGAGAAGAGTAGAGAGTGATGATGACCTCTTTCTTCCTGGATGCAAAACCCTTGGTAATGAGATGTGCCACATAGGACTTTCTGGCCACAGTGGCAATGTGGTGGTCAAAGGAGAGGCTGCTGTCAACCTGTGTCCCCAGATCTCTTATAACGCCTTCAGTGTTCAGTGGGCTACCATCAATTTGGGAACTGAGTTTTTCCCAAAGAGAATGATGACGTATTTTTTGGCATTAAGTTTAAGCCCATGGTTTTGACACCAGTCTGTCTCAGTGAGGCCTTTCTGTAGTATGTCTACATCACTTGGGGAGTTAATAATGGCTCCCAGCTTGCAACCGTCGGCGTACTTGGTCAGCCAAAGTCCCTCAGTGTTGGCCTTGACTTCTGAGAAGTAGTTGCCAAACAGGAGAGGACTCAGGACAGATCCCTGTGGGACTCCACTCGTGACTGGTCGGCAGTCTGACTTGGAGTCTGCTACTTTAACACTGTGGGTTCTGTGAGCCAATTTACAACCCATCTAGTGATATAGGGGTTGATGTCTAGTTTGGTGAGTCTATCAATAATTCCTGAGTGGGGAATGGTATCAAAGGCCTTGGCCAGATCGTGGTAGGGATTCAGACAATGGGCAAGAGGGGTCTGGAATTTACTGGAGAAAACTGGCAAGGGAACCAAGGTATTGGGAGCAAATAACTATACAGGGAAAGTCAGCAGAATGGGAAGTTGCCAAGAATTTATTCAGAGTGCAGGTTAGAGATTGCCTTGCCTAATAAGGACTGATACCAGAGTATAAACAGAGAGAAAGAAATGGGGGGGGGCTTCGAAACAAAAGACAGGCACTGGTAGAGTTTTTAGTAGAATCTAGAACAGAAGCTGCCATTAAAAAAGGAATAATTAGTACAGCATATAAAATATTGCATGATAGCTATATGAATCAATCATAGGAGGTCAGAAAGGATTATGAAGAGAGACTGGATAAGCAATTCACAAGAAACAATGGGGGATATATACATGTCTCCCCAAATGCACAACAAAATCTAGAAGATTTAAAATATTTTTATACCCCAACCAAACTCCACAGACTTTTCTTTAGGTAGACAGTAAATGTTGGAGGTGTGATGGGTAAGAAAGAGGTAACTGGGAACACGGGACTGTAATGAGTGTGCAGACTTTAAAGATTCCCTGCAGACAACTCTGTCTGAGATACTGTGGGAGCAAATTGGTGCACAAGGGAAATGATTTTTCTGAGCTATGACAGAGAAGCACAATTGTCTAGAGGACATAGTAAAGCCTTGCTGAGTTTAATTCTAGTAGCTACCAAAAAAGCAGTTATTAGAAAATGGAAATCAAAGTCTAAACCAACTGTGCTAGATGTAGTAAATATAATAAAAGAGATAAAACAACTGTAATTGGGATCTTTGAAAAACGTAAGAGCAAATTACACAGGAAAAATGGGAAATATGGGAACAATACATACAGGGGAGGAATGAAGTTTAAAAGAAGGCAGGACACGAATGAGCTATGCAATGTTTTACTGACGACTAAGTAGATTGTAAGTTATGTATAATATTTGCAACTAGGCTTATGTCTATATGGTTTGTGAGGTAAAATTCTTGCAAGTTGGGATTATGTCATATGGTTTGTTTTCATTTATATAACTGTATGACTGCCTATGTCATAAGTGATAATTTAATAAAGAATGCTTTTTGTTTAAAAAAAAAAAAAAAAAAAACAGGTAGTAAGATCTTCAGAAAATGGTAAGGAGTAAATTGCATTAAACAGTGAAATTGTGGGAACAATACATGTAGAAAAATGTTTTGGAGGAAGAATGAAGTTTAAGAGAAGGCAGAAATTGAACAAATTATGTAATGCAGCTTTGATTACATGATATATAAAAAGAAGTTATGTACTCACCATAACGTTCCACCTGTTTTGCCCTATTTCAGTCTTCCTCAGCTTATGGGTTCGGCTCCAATCCCTTGGATCTGACTCAGCTATTGCAAAAGCTCGCAGCCACCAGAAGAACTCTTGAGCTTCTCCCTTACCCACAATGCACCAACCCAAAGTACCTCAGACTTGTTTGCTAATAACAGCAGAAAGAAATATTGCAGTTACATACAGAGGTGATTACATCTGGAGCCATGTATGAAGGAAGTGGCATACATAAAAACACTTGCTCTTCCAGAAGTATTTAGGGCAGGAGGTTGCTGGGAGGGGAGTTGAGGAAGAATGAAAATGGACAACATAGATGGAACGTTATGGTGAGTACATAACTTCTTTATCTGATGTTGTCAATTTTCATTCTGTCCTCAACTTTTGGGACAGCATCCCTAGCTACATAAATTCCTGGATGGACTCAAGGAAGGATATTCCTGAGCACCACTGAAGCAAATGATTTCCTACCCCTGGAGATATCTAATTTGTAATGAATAACAAAGGTAAGTGGAGTAAGCCCAAGTTGCTGCTGCACAAATGTTATCCATGGAAGCTCTAGACTGGAAGACTGATGAAGCAGCCATGGCAACAACTGAATGAGCCCATAACGGTTTTGATAAGGTAATGCCCAATCTGTTATATACGTAAGAAATAGTGTCAGCCAGCCATCTGGCCAGAGTAATTTTGGCAACAGGATTTCCTAGTTTTATGTCAGAAAAAGAAACAACTAACTGCTCAGTCTTCCTGATATTTTCTGTTCTGTGCAGGTAAAAACATAACTGCTTGTGGACATCCAACAAATTTAAGGTGTATTCATCTTAGTTAGTGAATTTGAAGATGAATACTGGCAAGATTAATACACTGATTTATATTAGCCTTTGAAACCACTTAGGGAGAAAGGCGTTAATTTGTAGAGACACCCTATCTTTGAGAAACACCAAGTAAGGTAATTTTAGAGACAAGGCCTGAATCTCTGAAATTCTTCTGGCAGAAGTAATGGTTACTAGAAAAATTCTTTTCCAAGGAAGATACTTAAGGTCATATTTAACTGCAGGTTCAAAGGGGGTGGGGGGTTGAGTAAGTTGTTGCAGTAGCAGACTGAGGTCCCATGGGGGAGTAGGGTCGCTAAAAGGAGGCCTCAGAAGAAGACTGCCTCACAAAAAGGTTTTGCAGAGTCTATGGGAGGCAACAGAAGCACCTTCAAATCCCATGGGAAAATCTGATATCACTGCCAAATGAACTTTTATTGTGGACGATCTAGCTCCTTCTTTAAATAGTAAGGTTAAAAATTCAAGGATACTATGCAAAGAAGCTGAAAAGGGATCAACATTACTTTGACGGGGCCAGTAAACAAATCTTCTCCATTTACTGGAGTAAAGTTTACATGTAGATGACTTACTGGAAGATAAAGGCATCTGTTGGACTTGGGAAGAGAGCATATGTTAGAACAAAACAACTGAAACCAGTGAAAGATTATTTATTTTAATGAATCACCAAATCTCAGAGCATACGTTATCTGGCTATTAAAGGAATTGGAGAAGCCAGGCAGTCAGCCTGAGTTTCGGTATGTCTGGATGGATCATGCCTGCCAGATGAGATAGGAGGGTCTCGAGTCGGATCCAGAATCCACAGCTGGTGGAGTAACGGAGGCCAATGGAAAGAAAACCAAATCTGTTGAGGCCAGTAATGTGCAATGAGGATGACTTTGCTATTCAACATGGCAGCTTTCTGTAGGAATTTCAGAATTAATGGGATTTGTGGGTAAGCATAAAGTAGACCGAGGTGGTCAATCATGAAGTAGATCATCCCTCGGTGATTCCACCTGTGAGGGGATCAGGGCAAAGTAACTGTTGCATTTTCTGTTTAGGGGTGAAGCAAATGATTGCAGTATGGCTGGCCCCAGAGCCCCACTGATGAAAAATCCTATTTGTCATGTTCTTGTTGCAAGACCATTCGTGAAGTAAAAGAATGCACCTGCTCAGCTATTCTGCCATCACACTGGATTTCTCCTGAAAGTGCATTGCGATGAGTGGATGAGATCACCCACTGCCACACTCTTCTCAACACAATGGGTAAGATCTGGTCCTTCCTTGTTTGTTGATGTACCAAAGTACTGATATGTGGTCTGTTTGAACTGCAATCATCCCCGAGGGGAGAGCTTCTTAAAAGGTTTGCAATGCTAAGAGCACTGCTCTCATCTCTAGGACATTTATATGCAAATTGGTCTCTTTGGGGGACCAAGTACCTTGGACTGTTTTCCCAAGGTAATGACCCCTTCCCACCCTATCTGGGAAGCTTCCACGGTCACTGACATTGGGCTGAGTTGGAATGAATAGAAGGCCTTGTAGAACTTGCTCTGACTCAATCCACCATTGGAGCTCTCTTGCAAATTTGAGTAATATGTATCAGGGTTGACATAGGTTAATAAAAGTATTGACCACTGCGTGGCTAGCATCCACGGTAGAACCCTCATGTAAAATATGGCTAAAGGTACTAGAGTTACAGCCATTGCCATTGATCCTAGAACCTGAAGAACCATGTGGGCTAAAACCTTGGTACTGCAGATTATTTTCCCAACCTGTGTTCTTAAGGTCTGAAGGTCTCAGAGGAGGCATGGAAGTTATCACTGACTTTGTGTTGAACACTGCTGCCATAAATTCCAAATTTTGAGTAGGTTCCAAATGAGACTTTTCATAGTTTATGACAAGTCTGAAGAACCTGATTCTCTTGCCTCCATTACTTGATGCCTGGTTGGGGAGGTAATGAGCCAGTCAATCTAGCTATGGAAACACCCGGAATCTTTGCAGTCTCAAGTGAGCTGCCACTACTGCCATACATCTGGTGAACACCCTGGGAGCTGTGTTGAGACCAAAGGGCAGAACTCTGAATTGGTAATGACTGGTTACCAGCCGGAAGCATAAGTACCTTCTGGATCACCTGTTCATCTTTATCTGATAGCATGCCTCCTGCAGGTCTAATGAGCACATCCAATCATTCTTTCCCAGAAATGTGAGAATGGACTGAACCATGACCATCCAAAACCTGGTGCATCAAACTGATTTGCTTAAGTTGCTGAGATCCAAGATTGGTCTCCAGTCCCATTTTCTTTGGTACTAAAAAGAATCCCGAGCAAGTTCTGGATTCTGTCTGGTTTCACTGTACCTCTTGGATGACTATTTTTTCTAGCAGCTTTTGTATTTGAAATTCTGCTTGTTCTCTCTGACTGGGTGGAGCATTGGGGATTTTTCTTAAGATTGGAGGTGAACGGGAAAATATAATGCCTGGAAATGATCCTCTGCACCAAAGTATCTTATCTCTAGCCAGGCTCTCTGGTGCACAGATAAACTCCCAAATGCCTCCAGAGGGGGAAAATCAGGCCTCCTTTCAGGAGTGCTGGAAGGGACTATCAAAAAACAATCTCTGCACCATCACTTTTGCAGGCCACCTCTGCCGCAAGAGTGGGTTGTACCATTGGAGTTCCCCCTCTACCCCTGGGGGAACTTCCTCCATATGTGTCCTGGAAAGGGCCCTGGGACTTCTTGAACCACATTTTCCCAGTACCTCGTTAATTCCTGGAGAAGGATCTTTGAGGTGTGGAAAAATGTATGCCCATGGCAGACAGGGTCTTTCCATCCTTTTCACACCTGGATAACTATCTTTAACTTTGGGGCCAAACAAAGATGTACCGTAAAAGGAAGCATTGATGAACAAAGACTTGAAGGGCTCTGCAAAATCACATAAGCGCATATCCAGGTGTGTCTCCTTATGGAAATGCCAGAACCAGCTGCCCTCGAGATTCTCTTGGTCACATGCAAAATTAGCCTCATAGAAGTATTGGAAATTGATTGCAGGTAGCCAACTGAGAAGTCACAGATGTCTGTACCTCATCAGAAACGGATCCTGAAAGGGCATCAGAGAGTTCCTTAATTAGGTCTCTCTCTGACCTGGTGAAATGTGCCAAACAGTTCAGAGACCTAAAGGCGAAGGTCACTGAAGCATAGACATGCTTCCCAAACATGTCCATCACCCGAGACTCCTTGTTTGGTGGATGGATAGTGGAATTCTCTTCAGCGAGTTCCTTTTTAGTGGCCGCCACCATGACCATAGCATCAAGTGGGACCCCTTTAGCTCAAAACTGTTTGTCATCCGGTGCTGTCATAATTTTGCCCGGTCTCCTGAAGATTGGTTCAATGGTGTCCGGAGTCTTCCATGTCCACTGAGAGATCAACTCTATCAGCTCAGCAGTGGGCAGAGTCACCCAGGAGGTAGACGGGCCGGTATCAAATGCCTCCTCAGAAGAAGGGTTGCTGGACTCCAGCCACCTCTGTACTTCAGGATTTCAAGGATGTCTCCGAACTGGACATCTTCAAGAGGTGGCAGTGGGGACCCCTCATCTTCATCAAAGTCTATCTTCTGCGACCGACTTCTCTGGGAAGTCTAAGTTCTTCCTCTTATATGTTCTCTTCTTAGGGACCTCCTCAGAAGGATGCTCTAGTGAGTTATCAGAAGTGGTCGGAACACCTTGCTGGGAAGGCTGGGATTGGAGTACCAGCTGTCACTGTGGAGATGACAGATAAAACTCCAAGAGAAGAGGTGTCAAGCCTGCAGAATGAGGATCTGAGGGGAAGGGAACCGTCTTTGTCATAGAAGCAGACAAGACTCTCTCTCCATGACCTCAAAGGTAGACTCCACCCCAAGAGAGGAACAGGACCTCAGATCCACAAGGGCAATCCTTTCGACGGTATTCCCTCCCTGCTCAGAGAACTCCCGCAAGGGCGAACTCAGAGCTGAACTAACCTGTGCCATGGCCCCACGTTGTAGAAATGGCTTCAAAAATTTCAAAGATGACTGTGACACCCCGGAACGGACAGGGTAGCCCTGGCTCCGACAGCTCTCCGGAAGCAAAGAAACTGAAGACCTCAAAGCTAGCTCTGGATCTGAGGATAAAGAAATTCTCAGATCCGATGCAGGCGGACCTAAACTACTTGGATACAAAAACTCCAAGACAGAATGACCGAGAGGGATAGAAGCTGACAGGACACATGACATGCTCTGCACTGAGAATCTTTCTTACTAACGTCTCTACTTCCTCTTCCATAAGGCTCGTGGAAGAATGAGTGGAAACTACTGACAGGGATTTTACTCTCTCCAAAAAAAGAGAAAGGACAGTAGAGGTAACTGGGTCCAGTGATGGAGGAGTATCTGGTTCTTGGGAGATATGTAATGTCAGATGTCGAATCTGATGTTTTCTGTGTCAGGTCTGAAATATCTTTACTCATTTTGAACCCGATGGTAAGGTCATATCCGAGGAGTCTTTTCTTTTCAGTTTAGAAACCACAGTTGAAGTCAGCTCAAATGTTTAAACTTTTTTCTTTGCAGGGTCAGAAGAAGCTGTCAGATCTGATAAAGGCCTCCTCTTAGATTTCTCCAAAGACTTAGAAGATGCCAAAGACGTACTCTTTGAAGAAAATGATAACTTCTTAGTTTTCTCAGAAGTTCCTGATAGTGCCTCACTAAAAGAAAAAGGAAGTAATCCCTTTAGAATGAGCTTATTCTTGCATTCACCTAGAGCTCTTGAGTTGAAGGCATGACAGACACAGCAGTCCTCTTGAAGGTGGAGTGGTCCTAACAGTATGCAGAAAGTGTGTGAGCAACTGATAAAGGAATTTTGTGCCCACACTTTACACATTTTTTAAACCCAGCTGGGCCTTTGTCTGTCAGCCATAGTAAATACAAATTGGAAGATACACCTGCTATCACGGAAACATGAAAACAGGACTTAACAGCACTCTACAACAAGCAAAACAAAAAATTTTTTTAGGCAGTACAGACAGAATAAAAGAGATATGACCAATGGTATTTAAAGAACTACAGCAGCTGTAGTCAGAAAAGGAGAATATACTAACAGTAGTATATTACAGAATACAGAAAAATACCACAAAGTAAACAGAAGGGAAGGGAGACGAATGATCAAAAGTTTTAACTAGTTTTAAAAGTATTTAAAGATTTTAGTAGGAAAAAAGTTATTAAAACAACACTTAGCTTCTCAAGAGTAGCTGATAACCATGTCTTTTACTTTCAAGCAGCAAATGAGATCTGGGGTACTTGGGGTTGGTGCATTGTGGGTAAGGGAGTAGCGAGAGTTTTTCTGGTTGCTATGAGCTTTTGCAATAGTTGAGTCAGATCCGAGGGATTGGATCCGAACCCATAAGTTGTGGACAGAATGAAAATTGACATCATCAGATCAATGTATGTAATGGATAATATTTGTACACATGAACTTGTTAATATGGTTTGATTGCTTTTGTATAAATGTAATGTTGCCTATGTTATAAGTGATAACTGAATAAATGTGTTTAAAGAAGATGTTGGCGCTTCCCCTCCTTTAAAAACACTGTTAAAAAAATCTTATAGATTTTATCATATTCTTTAGCCATAAAGTACAGTTGTGTACACTTGCCATAAATGTAGATGTTCGAGTGTTTTCACTGTTGCAGTCATTACATTTGGGTAATCTGCTGGCAGGTTGCCCTCAGTCGGCCTGATTAATAAAGTCTTGGGTCCTGCAGCGGTTGCTGTCCCTTCTTCCATGACGTCAGTACATCAGGGGTATAAAACATGCAGCCAACGCCATTACATCAGTTTTTCTTGCCCCAGATTTCAGGTGCCCCCCAAATGGGGAGCAAACTACATATACATATATATATATATATATATATATACACACACATATGTGTGTAATTTAAAACACAAAAAATATACCTTCAAACAAAAGCAAATACTCCAAAAACTCTTAAGCAAAGCAAAAGAATGGAGAGGTATAACAAGAGAAAAACAGGGGGCTGGAGGGTGGGTAACCAGGAATGCAACAGTGAATAAACTTGAACATCTACATTTATGGTAAGTGTACACAACTGTACTATGTTCTTCGTGTTTCACTGTTGCAGTCATTACATTTGGGTAGAATCCCAAAGCTATGGTTGGGAGGATGGATTTATACAGCATTAGGAGCAGCTATAAGGCCCTGCAAGACAGCAGTGGCAAAGCCAGTTCTGGATTTAGAGAAAATAGGTAAATGGTAATTTTTGGTGAACATATGAACTGAGCTCCAGGTAGCAGCTTCTAGAATGTCTCTGGTAGGAACCCCTCTGGGAATGGCTGCAGAAGTGGATGCAGCCCTGGTGGAATGAGATCTGATCTCCTTGGGGATAGGTTTACCATGGTGCATACAACAGAACCAAATACAATGGCTTATCCATTTGGAAAAGGTCTGCTTTGAAATAGCCTTTCCCCCTGCCCCTGCACCAAATGCCACCAACAGTTGTTCAGATTTTCTTAGAGATTTTGTTCTGTTTAAGTAGAAAGTACAGTTTTGTACCTACCAGAAATGTAGATGTTCGAGTGTTCACACTGCTGCAGTCATTACATTTGGGTTATCCTACCGTCAGGTGGTCCCGCAGTCGGCCAGAGTTCCAAAGTCTTGGTCTGGCATCAGTTGCTGTCGCCTCTTCCCTGACGTCAGTGTGCCAGGGGTATAGAAGATGCATCCAACGCCATTTTCTTCAGTTTTTCTTGCCCCAGATGTCAGGTGCCCCCAAGTAGGTAGGCAATACATAATGCTAATAAAAAATATACATATAAAATAAAAACAATACCTTCAGTTACAAGCAACTACACCACAAAGGTTGTATACGATAGAAAGGTATAGATAAGTCCAGCTAGTTCAGAGGGGATGGAGGGAGGGTAACCTGGACTGCAGCAGTGTGAACACTAGAACATCTACATTTATGGTAGGTACAAAAAGTGCAGTTTTGTACCTACCATAAATGTAGATGTCCGAGAGGAATGCATCTGCAGTCCTAACAAATGGGTTGTCCTGCCTCAGGCAGCCCTTCGGTCGGCCGGATTCCAAAGTCTGGGTCTGGCCTCGGCTGATGTCGCACTTCACCCGACGTCACTGCTACTGTCGATTGGGTATAAAGGCATCAGCCGACGCCATTTTCCTCAGTGTTTCTTGCCCCAGATGCCAGGTGCCCTCTAGGAAGGCTAAATTTGGATAAATGCAAATGATTCCAAATAGTAGAGAGCAAACAACAAATAAACATGTATGTACATATATACAAACAAATACACCATAATAGATTCCCCCAGCTAGCTACAAGATGGGCAAATACCCTAGGAGTACCACAGAGGGGAAGGAGGGCGGGTAATCCTGACTGCAGATGCATTCCTCTCGGACATCTACATTTATGGTAGGTACAAAACTGTACTATGTCCTTCAAGGATGCATCTGCAGTCCTAACAAATGGGTAGAATACCATAGCCAAACTGGGGAAGGAGGCACTAAGAAGATTATGGTGTAGTTAGGATCCCTTGCAAAACAGCAGTGGCAAAACCTGCTCGGGATCTGGAGTATAAAGGCAGATTATAATGCTTGGCAAATGTATGCACGGAGCTCCAAGTAGCAGCCTCTAAAATGTCTTTTGTAGCCACTCCTCGTAAGAAAGCTGTAGTAGTGGCTGTAGCCCTTGTGGAGTGAGGTCTGATGTTTTCTGGAATTGTCTTCCCATGAAAGGAGTAACAAAGTCTAATGCAATTTCCTATCCATTTTGAGATTGTCTGTTTTGAAATTGCTTTTCCTTCCATTCCTGCTGCATATGCTACTAGAAGCTGGTCAGTTTTTCTATTGCTCTTGGTTCTGTCCAGGTAGTAGCGCAATTGTCTGTGTACATCCAAGGTGTGCAGAAGTCTTTCCCCCCTGTTCTGTGGGTTGGAGAAGAATGTTGGTAGGTGGATAGCTTGGTTCAATGATACCCTGGAGACCACCTTTGGCATAAAAGTAGGGTTAGTTCTCAAGGACACTCTATCCTGATGGAAGATAAGGAAGGGCTGTACTGCCATTAATGCCTGTAATTCAGAAACCCTTCTTGCTGAAGTGATTGCAAGCAGGAAAGCAGTTTTCCAAGATAAGAACTGTAATTCTGCTGTTGCTGCTGGTTCAAAAGGGGGAAGAGTTAACTTTTCCAGCACAAAGTTCAGGTCCCATGTAGGCAGAGGTGGCTTCCTTGGAGGCTTTACATTTTTGATTCCTCTCAGAAACTGCCTGAGTAGAGGATGAGAGAAGACTGGAGGATCCATGTTGTATTCTGCTGAAATTGCTGATGCATGAATCTTGATGGAAGAGTAAGACAGGCCATTGTGGAAAAGTTCTGCTAAATATTCCAGGATGTTAGCTATGTTTGCCAATGATACATTTTCTCCTTTTGCTGCACTCCAAATGAGGTATCTTTTCCATTTTGCTGAATAAGTCTTCCTTGTGGAGGGTCTGCAAGCCTCCAGGATAATGTCTTTAACCCTCTGAGATAGTTCCGGGTTATTTTGTCTCATGTAAGATTCCAAGCAGCTAGCTGCAGTGTTTTCAAGTTTGGATGCAGGATCTTGAAGTTGTTCTGTGTTAGCAGCAGAGGAACTAGAGGTAGAGGCCATGCGTGTGTCCGAGACATACTTCTCAGAAGCGGGTACCAATGCTGCCTCGGCCAGTCTGGAGCTATCAGTATGATCCTTGGGTGCTCTTCTTTGATCTTCAGTAGCACTTTGTGCATCAAAGGTAGAGGTGGGAATGCATATGCTGTTAGGTTTTCCCAACTGAAGGATAGTGAGTCCACCTTCCAAGCAAGTGGGTGGTATGTCCTTGTGCAGAATTTTCTCAATTGGTGATTGTGTGGGGATGCGAACAGGTCTATTTCTGGTAGCCCCCATTTCTCTGTAATGGTTTTGAAGATGTCCGGATGCAGCATCCATTCGTGGGCATCTGTGGTAGTTCTGCTTAATGTGTCTGCCAATATATTTTCTTTTCCTGGCACAAATAAGGCCTGGAGCTGAATGTTGAGGTTCAGGGCCACATTCCACAGGTCCATTGCCATCCGGCATAGAGGATATGAATGCGTGCCTCCTTGCTTGTTGATATACCACATAACTGTGGTGTTGTCCGTCCTTATCAGCAAATGACCCTGTTGAAGAAATGGTCTGAATGTCTGAATTGCCTGTTTCACTGCCAGCATCTCTTTTTGATTTATGTGTAGGTTCAGTTGATCCTGTGTCCATAGGCCTTGTATACACTTGTCTGCCATGTGTGCCCCCCAACCGAGGTCTGAGGCGTCCGTGGTGATAGTCTGGCTTGGGTGAGGGCTGTGGAAAGGCAGTCCTTTGTTCAAATGACAGGCCTGAGCCCACCACAGGAATTCTTGCTTCAGGCATGGAATTATTGGAATTTGGGTTTCTAGGCTGTGCTTGTGCTGAGACCATAAATTCCTTAGGTACCATTGCAACTTCCTCATATGCAGTCTGGCATGTAGGATCAATATTATGCAGGATGCCATGTAACCCAGGGCTTGCAGGATTTTCCTTGCTGTAAGCTGATTCTGAGTTGTTAATGCCTTGAAATAGAGTGGTAGTTGCTTTTGCTTTTCTGCTGTGATAAATGCCATTTGATTTGATGTGTCCAGTTCTGCACCCAAGAATGTAATCCTTTGGGATGGTACCAGCCTTGACTTTTTTATGTTGACTGTGTATCCCAAGGCCTGCAGTAGGTGAATAACTTTTTCCAAATCTTTTGTTAATTTGATCTTGTTGTCCGCTTGTAGCAGGCAGTCGTCCAGGTATGGATAAATTTGAATTCCCTGAAGCCTGCAATGAGCAATTACTGATGCCAGGCATTTTGTGAATACTCTGGGCGCAGTAGATAAGCCAAAGGGCAATGCTGAGAATTGATAATGCTCTGATCCTGCAAGAAATCTGAGGTATCTTCTGCAATCTGGTCGAATAGGGACGTGCAGGTATGCCTCCTTGAGATCTAGAGTCACCAGCCAAGCCTCCTTGCCCAGCATGGGAAGAAGGTGCTGTAGGGTCAGCATTTTGAATTTTGGAACAATGAGATATGTGTTGAGAGCGGACAGGTCGAGAATAGGCCTCCGTTGGTTTTCTTTTCTTGGCACCAGGAAAAGTCTGGAATAAAATCCTTGTCCTTGTTCCATAGCCGGTACCTTTTCTATAGCTCTCATCCTTAGTAAGTGGTTGATTTGTCCTAGAGCGTTTGTCTTTTGGTTTGGTGGTAGGTTTGGCATTCCTCTCTTCCTTGGTAGGGTATGGAAGTGAAACCTGTAACCTTTGTCTATTGTCTGTAAAATCCATTTGTCTCCTGTAATGTAATGCCAGTTTACTGAGAATAAGGCTAGCTTTCCGCCTAAGGGTGCTTCCAGTTGTTCCCTGGTAGGCGGTAGCAGAGCCAAGTCACTGTGACTGTCCTGTGGAAGTGGTAGTAGCTGGATCTGCGGCAGTACTTCTCTGGTTGTTAGGCTGCCACTGACATCCCCTGTAGGCACCTCTGGATTGACCTCTGCCTCTTGAGCGCCTATTTCTGCCTCTCTGTGCTCTGGTGTCTGGAAAGGACCAATTCTTCGAAGGCCAATTTCTACTAAACCTAGGAGGCTGGACCTGTAAGAAGTCCTTGACTGTCTGGACAGATTTTGCTTTTTCCTCCACCTTCTTTAACACTTGCTGTGCAGGGGAGCCAAACAAACTGAGTTTCTCCATGGGAGCATCTAGGAGCTTTGACTTTACATGGTCTGGTAAGGATTGCTCTTTTAACCATGCATGCCTTCTGATCACTGTACCAGTCATAGCCGATCTAAAGGAAGCCTCCAGTGCATCATAGCCGCATTTTAAGGAATGATTACTGACCTGTTGAGTGTTATGTACCAAATCCTGAAGGGACTTACGGTCTATAGGTTCAGGAGAGGATATTTTTTTTATTTAACTGATCTAACAAAAATTCCTGATACTGAATCATGTGGAATTGACAGTTTAAAGCCCTAGCCGAAAGAATAGCAGAAGTATAAACTTTTTTACCCCATCTCTCTAATGCTCTAGATTCTCTTTCAGAGGGGAGGGGGTTTTTGGCAGTTGCTACAGCTTTGGGGCCTTGAGAAATAGTTTCAGGATCAGCAATAGGAGCCTTATACAGGTGATAATGTGTGTCCGGGTCCCTGTAGTATTTGTCGGGCTTAGCAGGGGCCGGAGGTAGAGAGAGTCAGGGGCAGTACAAGCATCATTGAATGCATCATCCACAACTGTTAGTACTGGAGGAATGGCTAAAGGCCTATGCTGTGGCAAATGCAAAAAGGTCCTGAGCCGTTTCCTAGAATCTGAAAAATCCTGGCCCTGCCATTGAAATTGTTCCCTCATAGCATGCAAGGTTTCCCCAAAAGAAATTTCCTCAGGAGGAGAGGCAGAAGGAATGGAGTCTTCTGCGTCAGAATCCTCATATGGAGAGTAAGGGCCTTCTGGAGGATTTGAGTTTTCTGAATCATCAGAAGAATAATCCGTAGAAACTGGTTCAGGGGGCTCTGCTCTAGGCCTCTTCTCTGGAGGGGGATGAGAGGCCCTGTCAGGGTGAGGTTGGGATCCCCTGATCAAAGTGATGAGATCCTCTGCCAGGCTAAGCATTTGGGAACTAGAGCTAGGCCTGTGTGAGGGGGTTTTAGAAGGCAAGGCCTTAGAAGATCTAGCTGCTTTAGCCCTAGAGAAAGCCTTGATAGACATGGATGCAGGGGGCCTAGCAGCTCCACGTGCAGGAGTAGATATGTCTAAAGGAATAGTATCTGATAAATCCTGGGTGTCTGCTACAGCAGGAGAAAATTCAGTAGCAGATTCAGCCATGCTGTGTGAGGCCTCGGCTGCAGGAGGAATGCTTTCGGCCGAAGGAAGAACCGAGGACTCGGTTTCAGCCGAAACCGAGACACTCGCGGTTGGCTTAACCGTGGTTTCGGCAGAAACCGCGGACCGCGAGTGTCGGTCCTTTTCCTTACGCTTTTTAGCTAATTGTGAAGTCGGAGTCTCCGACGGCATTTTGTAAGCAAAAGCGGGACCAAAAAACTCCTCCGCAAACTCCGACCGACGTCTAAGTGTCCGTCGGTTGAAGGAAGCACAGGCTAGACAAGCTGCTACGTCGTGGTCTGGGCCTAAGCAAGGAAGGCAGTATGAGTGGAAATCCTTATGAGGTATTTGTTTCCCACAAGTTAAACAATTATTTACTTTTTCTGACATTGGCTGAGGCAAGAAAGAGTCCCCAACGGGGTACTTAGCTTTTTAGAAGTCTTCGGTAGTAGAAATCTCTGGATCTGACCGACCGGCACTTGCGAACAGCTTCTGCTTCGGGCACCGCGCGGCAAGAAAGACTGAGGAAAATGGCGTCGGCTGATGCCTTTATACCCAATCGACAGTAGCAGTGACGTCGGGTGAAGTGCGACATCAGCCGAGGCCAGACCCAGACTTTGGAATCCGGCCGACCGAAGGGCTGCCTGAGGCAGGACAACCCATTTGTTAGGACTGCAGATGCATCCTTGAAGGACATCTGTACTATGTTCATCGTGTTACACTGTTGCAGTCATTACACTTGGGTAGAATCCCAAAGCTAAGGTTGGGTGGCTGGTCTATAAAGAGTTAGGATTGGCTATGAGGCCCTGCAGAACTGCAGTGGCAAATCCTGCTCTGGATTTAGAGTAAAGAGGCAAGTGGTAATACTTGGTAAATGTGTGCACTGAACTCCAAGTTGCAGCCTCCAAAATTTCCTTGGTAGGTACTCCTCTGAGAAAGCCTGTTGAAGTGGCTGTTGCCCTGGTGGAATGTGGCCTTATGTTATTAGGGACTGATTTTCCATGCTGTGTGTAGCAGTAACGAATACAGTGTCCTATCCATTTGGATATAGTCTGCTTTGAGATAGCCTTGCCCTGTGATCCTGAAGCATATGCTACAAACAGTTGCTCAGTTTTCATGAAAGCTTTTGTTTTGTCCAAGTAGAAGCGTAGCTGCCTGTGTATGTCCAAAGAGTGCAGAGGTTTCTCCCCTTTATTCTGGGGGTTTGGATAAAAAGTTGGCAAATGGATGGTTTGGTTAAGAGCCACACTGGATACCACCTTTGGCATAAAGGTAGGGTTTGCCCTTAAAGAAACCCTGTCCTGATGAAAAATTATAAAAGGTTCCACTGCCATTAATGCCTGTAGTTCTGATACTCTTCGTGCTGAAGTTACTGCCAGGAGCAGAGCTGTTTTCCATGATAAAAATTTTAGATCAGCTGTATTGGCTGGCTCAAAAGGTGGCAGGGTCAGTTTTTCCAAAGCGAAATTGAGGTCCCAAGTTGGTGTTGGTGCTCTCCGGGGCGGTCTTATGTTTTTAGCCCCTCTAAGGTACTGCTTTAGCAAGAGATGAGAGTATAAAGGAGGATCCGTGTTGTAATGTGCTGAAATGGCAGAGGCGTGGATCTTAATTGATGAGAAGGATAGGCCTCTGTCCAGCATCTCAGTTAAGTATTGTAAAATCTGAGGAATGTTTGGGACAAGAGAGTCAAGGCTTTGAGCCTGGCTCCAGGCACAGAATCTCTTCCATTTTTCTGAGTAAGCTTTCCTGGTGCTAGGCCTCCTGGCCTCCAAAATGACATGCATAACAGCTTTAGAGAGAGGTGTTGACTGTTTGACTAATGAATCTGCCATGCAGCCAGGTTTAGGGTTTTGAGCTGACCGTGCAGGGTGTGATTGTTTTGTTAAGTCAGAAGGTGTGGAATTTGAGGCAAAATGCATGATGGTCCTTGAGCTAAGTTCTTTAAGATTGGGTACCAGTGCTAGCGTGGCCAGTCTGGAGCAATCAGGATCATCTGTGTTTTTTCTTGTCTGGCTTTTAGGAGTACCTTTGAAAGGAGAGGCAGTGGTGGGAAGACATAAACTTTTAGGTTTTTCCAGCTGAACGAGAGAGCATCCACTTTCCATGCTTGTGTGTGATAAGTCCTTGTGCAGAATTTTTGTAGTTGGCAATTCAGTGGGGAGGCAAAAAGATCTATGTCTGGGCATCCCCATTTTTGCGTTACCATGCAGAAGATTTGTGGATTCAATTTCCATTTGTGAGGGTCCATGATATTTCTGCTTATATAGTCTGTCAGAGTATTTTTCTTTCCTGGCAGGAATTGTGCTTGCAGATGAACTTGATGCGTTAGAGCTGTGTTCCGTAAGGTCATGGCTTGCCTGCATAGGGGATAAGAATGAGTGCCCCCTTGCTTGTTTATGTACCACATTACTGTGGTGTTGTCTGTCTTTAATAATAATTGTCCTGGATGCAGAAGGTCCTTGAAAGCTGTTAGGGCATTTTGAACAGCCAACATCTCTTTTTGATTGATGTGAAGATGCATCTGGTCTGTGGTCCACTTGCCCTGAATGCATTTTCCTGCCATGTGTGCTCCTCAGACATAATCCGAAGCATCTGTTGTTAGAGTCTGCCTGGCTGTGGGTAGGGTAAAAGGCTGACCCTTGTTTAGGTGACATGCCTGTGCCCACCATCGAAACTCCTGTTGTAGGCAGGGAATCATTGGTATTACTGCTTCTAAACTGTGAGACTGTTGAGTCCAAACACTTTTTAGGTACCATTGTAATTTCCTCATATGCAGTCTGGCATATGGTATTAGTAATATGCAAGATGCCATGAATCCCAGGGCCTGCAGAATTTTTCTTGCAGGGAGATGGGACTTTTTTGCCAGTAATTGAAAATATTGAGTTAGTTGACCTTGTTTGTCTGGCGTGAGATCAGCCATCTGAACCGTTGTATTTAAGCTGGCACCCAGGAATATAATATGTTGTGAGGGCACTAGTTTTGACTTATTTTCGTTTACTGTGTACCCTAGAGAAATTAGCAACCTTTTTACAAACGCCAGATGCTGTAGAAGAATGTCCTTTGCCTCTGCTTGAATGAGGCAGTCCAGGTATGAATATATTTGAATTCCTTTTTGTCTGAAAAATGCAATTACTGGTGCCAGATACTTTGTAAAGACCCTGGGCGCAGTAGATAAGCCAAAGGGCAGTGCAGAGAATTGGTAGTGCATTGTACCAGCTTTGAATCTGAAGTATCTTCTGCAATTTTGTCTGATAGGGACATGCAGGTATGCCTCTGAGGTCCAGAGTAACAAGCCAAGCCTTCTTGCCCAGCATGGGTAGAAGCTGCTGTAATGTCAACATTTTGAATTTCGGAATATCCAGGTAAGTATTTAGAATTGAAAGGTTTAGTATGGGCCTCCAGGCCTTGTTCTTTCTGGGGACCAGGAAGAGTCTTGAGTAAATTCCTTGTCCTTGTTCCTGTTGTGGTACTGTTTGAATAGCTCTCATGTCCATGACAGCTGAAATTTGTTTTTGTGCCTCTGCCCACTGACTGTGTGGCAGGTCTGGCATTGTTTTAGCCTTGGTAAAGTATGAAAGTGTAACCTGTAACCTTGAGACACAATATTCAGAACCCATTTGTCTTGGGTGATTGTTTGCCAGTTTTGAGAAAAAAGTGTTAGTTTTCCCCCAAAAGGGGGCTGCCAAAAGTGAAGTGCTTCGCGTACAAAGGGGGGAGTCATTGGGACTGTTTCCTTTAAGGTTGAGACTTGTCCTCACCTCCTTTTGGGGTTGAGGTGCCCCACTGTCATTGTCTGCTAGAGCCTTGGGGTTGAGATCTGCCTCTTGGGCGTCTGTATCTGCCTCTCTGTGGCCTGTCTGACACTGGAAAGGACCAATTCTTTTTTGGCCAATTTCTGCTAAATCGAGGTGGCTGTACTTGTAAGAAATCCTTGACTGTTTGCATAGATTTAGCTTTATCCTCCATTTTCTTTAACACCTCTTCTGCCTTAACACCAAACAAGGTATGCTGTAAAGGAGCATCCAATAATTTTTCCTTAACATGATCAGGTAAACTTTGTTCTTTTAACCAAGCATGTCTTTGAATCACAGAACCTGTAACTGCGGCTCTACAAGAGGCCTCTAAAGAATCAAAACCACATTGCAGAGTATGTTTTCCCACCTGTTCAACTGCATGCAATAAATCCTGCAATTCTTTACAGTCATGAGCTTCTGAGCTTGCAAGCATTTTCTGTTTTAACTGAGCCATTAAATATTGTTGGTACTGAAGCATGTGAAACTGGTAATTTAATGCTCTTATTGCTAAAGTCGCAGAAGTGTAAACTTTCTTCCCCCATCTAGCCAAAGCTCTGGAATCTCTGTCAAAGGGTACTGGATTTTTTGCAATGGAAGCCTTAACCCCTTTTGGACCCTGGGAAATAGTTTCTGGATCAGCAGAAGGGTTTTTATAAAGAAACTTGTGAGAGTCAGGGACTCTATAATACCTATCTGGCTGGTGCAGGGGGCAAAGAATCAGGAAATAAGCTGGATTCAGAGAACACATCTTCCAGAATATCTAGCACAGGCAGAACAGCCAGGGGCCTGTGCTGAGGCAATAAAAGGAAATTTCTGAGCCTTTTCTTGGATTCTGAATAATCCTGACTTTCCCAATGGAAATGCTCCCTCATGGTATTTAAGGTTTTCCCAAAAGAATAATCCTCAGGAGGAGAGGCTGAAGGGATGGATTCTTCAGCATCAGAGTCCTCATAGGGGGGTAGAGAGTATCCCTGGTCTGAAGAAAATCAGAGGAAATGGAAACCTGATCAGAGGAATCATAGCCTGTATCCTGCCTAGGCCTTTTCTCAGAAGGGGGATGGGAACCTCTGATTAGAGTAATGAGGTCTTCGGCCATTTTAAGCATCTGTTTCTTAGGCATGGAGGACTGTCCAGGAGAATGCCGTACTTCCTTCTTTGTCTTTAATGGTAAGTTGTGAAAGTCTGAAAACACCCTCAGAAGCCGATGCCTGCTCAGCGGCTCTGGACCCATCTGAGGTATTAGTTTCCGTAGGCCCAATACCTTGAGTTTCCAGAGGCCTAGTTGTCTCCACGTGGGAGTCGGAGGTGGCCTGTGGCTCCGAGGTAGCGGATGTTAGGGGCTGTGAAAGCGCCTCACTGAGAACCAGCGAACGGCCTAGAAGAGGTTTCGTCGTCGGGTTTGGACCTCGGATGCCTATCTTTATCCTTGTCTTTGTGTTTTTTCGGAATTGCGTTCGTCGGTTGATCCGACGGCATAGTATAATTGAACCTTTGGCCAAAGTAGTGCAAAGCAAAATCAAAACGTCTTTTTATAGTGCGTTTGTTAAATCTAGCACAAAACCGACAACTTGTGATGTCGTGATCAGGGTCTAGGCATGGAATACAGTAAGAGTGGAAGTCCTTATGAGGTATTTGCTTCCCACAAGAAATACAATTATTAACTGTTTCTGACATCGGTCTGAGGCAAGAAAAAAGTTTCCCCAATGGGGTACTTAGCTTTATTGAAGACTTCGGATCTGAAATTCGACTTTGAAAATCTCAGGAGTCGGCCGACCAGCACTTGCGAACTGCTTCTGCTTCGGGCAACGTGCGGCAAGAAAGACTGAAGAAAATGGCGTCGGAAGCATCTTATATAACCCTGGGGCACTGACATCAGGGAAGAGGCGACAGCAACCGACGCTGGACCAAGACTTTGGAACTCTGGCCGACTCTGGGACCGCCTGACAGCAGGATAACCCAAGTGTAATGACTGCAGCAGTGTAACACGATGAACATTCTAAGTTGTCCTTGTACATCCAATGAAAGCAGAATCTGCTCACCCTTGTTCTGTGGATTGGGAAAGAAAGTTGGCAGATGAATGGTCTGATTAAGAGCCACACTGGATACCACCTTAGGCATGAAAGATGGATTGGTCCTGAGAGCCACCCTGTCCGGATGAAAAATAATGAAAGGCTCCACTGCCATAACAGCCTGTAATTCTGAAATCTTTCTAGCTGAAGTGACTGCTAAAAGGAAAGCTGTTTTCCAGGAGAGAAATTTTAGGTCCGCAGTAGCAGCTGGCTCAAAAGGAGGGTGAGTGAGTTTTTCCAAAACCAAACTGAGGTCCCATGCTAGACATGGCGCTCTCCTGGGGGGGGGGGGGGTCTTAAATATTTGGCCCCTCTGAGATACTGCTTTAGCAGAGGATTAGAGAAGAGGGGAGGTTCTGTGTTGTAATGAGCTGAAACGGCTGAGGCATGGATTTTTATGGAAGAAAAAGATAGGCCCTTGTGAAGCATCTCAGTTAAATATTGCAGAATCTGAGGAATATTGGGCATTGCTGTGCTTATTCCTTATAATTGTTTCCAGGCACAGAATCTTTTCCATTTGTCAGCATAAGATTTTCTAGTACTAGGCCTTCCAGACTCCAAAATGACATCCATCACAGGTTTGCTGAGGGATGCCAAGGGTGAAATTAGTTGATTAGCCACACTGCAAGATTCAAAGTTTGGAGCTGAGTGTGCAGAATTTGGTAGTTCTGCTGAGACAGTAGGTACGGTGTCTGAGGCAGGTGCTATGGAGGAAGGTGTGACACATTGCGAAGGAGTGGGTACCAGTGTTGGCGAGGCCAGTCTGGAGCAATCAGAATCATTTTTGGTTTGTCCTGTCTGACTTTTAGTAGAACTTTGGAGAGCAGAGGGGGAGACGCAAAAACTAAAAGATTTTTCCAGCTGAATGACAGAGCATCCACTTTCCAAGCTTTTTTTGTGATGAATTCTTGTGCAGAATTTGTCCAACTGATAGTTCTGGGGTGAGGCAAATAGATCTATGTCTGGACTCCCCCATTTGCGTGTCAACATGCTGAACACTTGTGGTTCCAGTTTCCATTCATGTGGGTCCAAACGATTTCTGAGTATTTAGCTTTCCTGGCAGTAATTGAGCTTGTAGTTGTATTTGGTAGGTCAAGGCCATGTTCCACAATGCCATGGCTAGTCTACAGAGGGGGTAGGAATGTGTACCCCCCTGCTGGTTTATGTAGCACATAACTGTGGTGTTGTCTGTCTATCATTAGTTGTCCTGGATGAAGGTAGGCCTTGAAGGCTGTCAGTGCATTCTGTACAGCTAGCATCTCTTTCTGATTGATATGCAGGTGCATTTGATTTAGGCTCCAATTTGCCCTGAATACACTTTCCTTCCAGATAAGCCCCCCAAGCATAGTCTGATGCATCTGTAGTTAGGGTTTGGGCGGCAGGGGGTGGAGTGAATGGCAGTCCCTTGATTTGGTGGCAGGCCTCTGCCCACCATAGGAGCTCTAGTTGCAGGCAAGGTATGATAGGAATCATTGTTTTCAGGCTGTGACAATGTTGACTCCATAAACTTTTTAAGTACCACTGAAGTTTCCTCATATGCAGTCTTGCATATGGAATTTGAAGAATGCAGGAGGCCATGAACCCCAAGGCTTGCAGAATTTGTCTTGCAGATAGCAGGGTTTTTGTGGCCACCTGTTTGAAGTAAGACACCAATTGAATTTGCTTTTCTGGCATAAGGTAAGTCATCTGGGCAGTTGTATTCAAGCTTGCACCCAGGAATGTAATTTTTTGAGAGGGTACCAGTTGTGATTTCTTTTTGTTTATGGTGTACCCTAGATAAGTTAGAACCCTTTTTACAAACACCAGATGCTTTAGAAGAATGTCCTTGTTTTCTGCCTGAATTAGACAATCATCCAGGTATGGATATATTTGAATGTTTCTTTACCTGCAAAACACATTTACTGGAACCAGGCATTTTGTGAAGACCCTGGGCGCCGTAGATAAGCCAAAGGGCAGTGCAGAGAACTGGTAATGCAAGTAGCCTGCTTTGAAGCAGAGGTATCTTCTGCAAGATTTCCTGATTGGGATATGCAGGTAAGCCTCTTAAGTCTAGAGTTACCAACCAGGCATCTTTGCCTAGCATAGGTAGTAACTGTTGAAGAGTCAGCATCTTGAATTTTGGAATGTCCGGAAATGTGTTTAGAGTGGAAAAGTCCAGAATTGGATGCCATGATTTGTCTTTTCTGGGTACCAGGAAAAGTCTTGAATAGAAACCTTGTCCTTTTCCTCTTCTGGTACTGGTTGAATAGCCCCCATGTTCATGAGAGACAGAACTTGTTTCTGGGCCTCTGCCCACTGATTTGGGGGCAGCTGTGGCCATCCGTTTGGGATTGGCAACATGTGGAAATGAAATCTGTATCCCTGGGATACTATATTTAAAACCTATTTGTCCTGGGTAATAAGTTGCCAGTTTCGTGCATGAAGTGCCAGTTTTCCCCCCAAAGGGGCGGCAAAAAGGTAAGTGCTTGGTGATTGTAGAGGGAAGTCATTGAGAATGTTTACCAAAGGGAGGTGCCTTCCTCTTTCCAGATTTGGAGGTGGAGGCACCCCATAGCTTTGTTCTAAAAGTTCCTTGTGACTGAAACCTGGAGCCTTTTGAATGTCTAGATTTGACTTGACTGACTCTCGAAGGGACTGGAAAGGACAAGTTCTTAGTAGGCCAGTGCCTGCTAAATCTTGGAGGATGCACTTGTAAGAAATCTTTCACAGTTTGCATAGATTTATCTTTATCTTCCATCTTTTTTAACACTTCTTCAGCCTTATTACCAAAGAGACAGTCCTGTTGTAAACGAACATCCAACAATTTTGCTTTAACATGGTCAGGCAGAGTTTGCTCTTTGAGCCAAGCATGCCTTTTTAGCACAGATTCAGTTACAGCGGCCCTGCAAGAGGCCTCCAAGGAATCAAAACCACATTGCAAAGTATGTTTTCCAACTTGTTCAGCTGAATGTAATAAATTCTGCAAATCTTTATTTTCCACACAGTCAGAGATTAACATCATTTTCAGTTTAAGTAGTCCCATGACATGCTGTTGATATTTAAGCATATGAAATTGACAGTTTAAAGCCCTGATTGCCAAGGTTGCAGACGTGTAAACCTTCTTACTCCATCTATCCAGCGCCCTGGAATCTCTATCAAAAGGGGTAGGATTTTTAGCAGTAAAGGCCTTAATGCCCTTGGGACCCTGAGAAATGGTTTCAGGATCAGCAGTAGGATTTTTGAAAAGGAATTTGTGGGAGTCAGGAACCCTGTAGTATCTGTCCGGCTTAATAGCAGCTGGAGGCAGAGAATCAGGAGTCATACTAGATTCTGAAAAAAACAATCAACAATGTCTAGGACAGGAGGTATAGCCAAAGGCCTATGCTGATGAAGAAGAAAATCCCCAAGTCTCTTTTTAGATTCAGAGAAATCATGAAGTTTCTCCAAAAGAGAAATCCTCAAGGGGAGAAGCAGAAGGAATGGAATCTTCTGCGTCAGAGTCTTCATAAGTAGGTATAGATAAATCCTGTTCAGTAGAAGAATCAGAAGAAATAGAATCCTGATCTGAAGATTCATAATCAATGTCTTGCGTGGGGCCTCTTAGCAGGAGGGGGTTGGCTACCCCTCATCAAGGTAATTAAATCTTCAGCCATTTTGATCATTTGCTTTTTAGGCATAGGGGCCTGCACACGTGGCCCAAGCATCATTTTTTTAGACATAGAAGTAGATTTTGGCCTTAGTTTTGAAGATGGCGTCAGTTTAATATACAAATCTTTAGGCCTGAAAACACCCTCAGAAGCCAGTGCCTGCACAGCGGCTCTGGACCCATCTAAGGTAGAGACATCTGCGGGTTCAATACTTAAAGCATCTCGCGGCATACCGGACTCTGAATGGGTCTCAGTAGAGGCCTGCGAATCAAATGTAGCGGGCATCAGGCGTTGCGAAAGCACCTCACTGAGTACCGGCAAATTAGCGACTGGCTTAGGAGAAGCATCGTCGTCAGTTTTGAATCTCAAAGTCTTTTTCTTTGCATTTTTTAGGTATTTCGGTAGTCGGATTGCTAACCAACGTAATTTCTGGATAGTTAAATCGTGAGCCAAAATATTTAGAAGCAAAAATGTACCGACGTTTAATAGTGCGTTGGTTAAATAAAGCACAAAACTGACAACAAGGTACGTTATGATCAGGGCCTAGGCAAGGAATACAGTACAAATGAAATTCCTTATGAGGTATTTGCTTCTCACAAGTAATGCGATTACTATCTTTTACTGACATCGGAAAGGAGCAAGAAAAAGTTTCCCCAACGGGGTACTTCGCTTTTAGTTGAAGACTTCGGTTCTGAAACTCGAAAACGAAAATTTCAGGTGTCGGCCGACTGGCACTTGCGAACTGCTTCTGCTTCGGGCACCGCGCGCAAGAAAGACTGATGTAATGGTGTCGGCTGCATGTTTTATACCCTTGACAACCTGAAGTCATGGAAGAAGGGACAGCAACCGATGCAGGACCCAAGACTTTGTTAATCAGGCCGACTGAGGGCAACCTGCCAGCAGATTACCCAAGTGTAATGACTCAACAGTGAAACATGAAGAACATCTGCCAAACTTCCACAGGAATACCATCTGTTCCTGGGGACTTTCCTGCAGACTGATTATATGTCACCGTTTACATCTCATCTTATCGTATCTAAACTATCAATTGTTGACCCTCATCTATTTCTACCCTTGGCATAATCAAGTATTTCATAAATATTTCCATTTCTTGATTTCCACATTCTTCTGCTTTATACAAAATTTCATAAAATTTCTGAAATAGCTCTAATACCTCGACAAGATATTTGGTTATCTTTCTTGTTATAGGCTCCCCAAGTATGGCAACTCCTCCTATTTTTTGTTGCTTAAGTTGTTATGCCAAAAGGTTTTGTGCTTTGGAGTTATCAAAAATTAGTTGCTTAACAGCAATCTTTCTGAACTATTCTATAATACTTTAACCTTTGTCAACCCCTATAAATAATTTCTATTACTTCTTAACCGTATAACTTTGCCGTTTATTTCTACCCTATTTTAAGATCCATTTTCATTTTATCCCATTCACTAGCTTTAACTTCTGAAGAAACTTCTACCTTCTCTAATAATTTCCACTACCCATTCATTAAATTTCTCTCTTTTTAACAGGTAGGTGGGACAGTGCCAGGGTCTCATTTGTACATCATTAACCTGCATTTCTATCTTAGTTTTAACTGGTGTATGATCTGAAACAGTTACTGAATAATACGCTTTGAAGCCTTCAATCAAATGCACATGTTCCTGTAAAATATAACTTCGATCCAGTCTAGCCTACAGAACTTTTTTTTTTGTATACTGGAATAGAGTAGGGAGATTTCAAGATATGTCAGCTGCACTGCAAACAGCAGAATTACAAACAGTGAACATGCACATGACTGAATATGGGAAACATTATTCAGAAATGATTAAAGAGAGTGAACACAAACAGGTGGCACAGTGGCGCAGGAGATAGTGCTGCTGCCTTGCAGTATGAGGTTCTCTGGTTCAATTTGCGGTTGGGGTGCCTAATGTGCAAAGTTTGCATGTCCTTCCTGTGTTTGCATGGGTTTTCTATGGGTATTCCAGTTTTCTCCCACATTCCAAAGACATCTAGTATGTGGAATAGAAACTTTTAATTGGCTGTAAGTGTAAGTACACGTGGATATGTGTGTTATGGAATTAAAACTGTGGCAGAGCTAGCCATCACACAGTGTAAACATAGGTTCTAGACGATTGTCACTTTTCAAGGGGAATCCCGACCCCATAAGCAAAAACAGGAAAAAAGGGTTGTAGATGGATGAGTTAAAGATAGTGAACGGTGAACAGATGTTGTATTACTGGCATTTACGGACTATTTGGGTGGGTAGATGTACTGAACTAGTAAGACTATAATGTACAAGACAGTACAAGAGATTACACTTTGTCTGGGGAAAGAGCTGGGGGTGACTTAGAGCTGGTGCAGAAGATGGCTTCCTGACAATGTCAGTGACTCAAGACTAGGTGAGAACCATTTAGTAATGTTATGCTAAGCTATACAATCTAACAGCACAGCAGTGAACAGCGTGTACTAATTTAGGACATCGAGTAAGATTTAATTCCGTTTTTATAACAGTCATTCCTGTACAGCAAATGACTATACAGAGTCAATTAACATCTTCAGTAATTTTAGATCACTCCTGTGAACAGCCACTTGTGCATAGTGACCTTGTTTAATAAACAAAATAACTAACATAAAACAATTTCTGTCCAAAGTCTATGACAAAAAAGACTAAATAAATGTAGTCCATCAACAGAGGAAATCATCAGTCATCATTGTTTAGTGAACTGTCTAACCACAAAAAAATCATATACAAAAGTACATCTAAACAGTAAACCCCAATTTAGTTAAGCTACACCTGCTAAAACACTGCTCAGTCAGTGTTTCAGGAGTATGCTTGAAAAGTCTCCCAAAAGGATAGCAAATTAATTCTCTTCAATGAACTACAGAATAAAATGTTCTTCATACCTAGTGCTGCAACAGCAGCCATGACTCCAAGCTCTTCATCTCCTGGCATCTCATTATTTCGATTTCGGCTAGGAGGCCTGGATCCAGTGGGAGATACAACTAAAAGAAAATTGAGAAAAAATAATAGGCACTTATGATTCATTTAAGCTCATACATTTTACACATTATGCTATGAAGTCCATCGTTAAGAAGCACTCATACTCCCAGCCAGATGCGGCCTTAGGTCAACTGGTGCCCTAGGCAAAAGGGCTCCACGGCGCCCCCTACCACACCACCTGGTGCCCCCATCCTGGACTACCTACACCATATAAATACTGGAAAAGCGACCTTGTTACAGTGGCACCCTAGGCTGCCACCCTAGTTGGCCTATGCCTAAGGCCGGCTATGCTCCCAGCATTCTGAATAAAAAAGAAAAAAAGTGAAGCTGACACACTGTGGTATCAAGGGTAATATAGTGCTGCTGGACAGTTAATTTTAATCACAAAATGTTAAAACAGATTTAAAAAAAATACAGTAAAAATGCATTACAAAAAAAAAAAACCCTGAAGCTAATGCACACATAAGGTTTCTTTTTATTGAATCAAATGCTGGAAAAAAAAAAAGAGAGGCTCAATAAAATTAAAAAAACGCACGCCTAATTATTCATTAGCATGCATGGTCATTTCTAAAGCAACAGTGGAATAGCTGGGTCCACACTTCGGTTGTAACAGGCACTGGTACTCATTAAAAGCAAGGACTATTTACACAGCATCTAGAAGAGAGATTTAACATTCCATATTTTATTGACATGGGAATGGCATAAAGGAAACATGGGGAGGATATCAATAGGTGCTTCAACCACAAGTGCCACCACACAAGCACGAATATCGTTGGACTAACTACAAAATGATTTTGAAGTTCCTTCTGGGGCAGGGAAGAAACGAGGACAGCTTCAGCAAAGCTCTCTCTTCTAAGAAGACCAAACTAATTTTAATACTGCAAAATTGAAGCTATTAATACAGATTCTTCTTGGTGGCTCCACTAGAATTATTGTTTAATTCAGATAATATGGTGAAAATAAAGCACATCATGTCCAAAAAGGTTAGATCAGGCTGAATCCTGAGATAAGAATGACTGCCATAAAAAAGAAGTTATGTACTCACCATAACGTTCCATCTGAGTAGATACTTCATTTGTCTGCAACCTGTGGGTGTCGGATCCGACCTCGGATCCGATCCGGCAGCTTTCCAAGCTCCGAGCTCCTAGCTCCTCCCCCTACCCATAATCCCCTACTACCAACCACATTACCTCAAATCGTTTTTTTTTGCCACACCAACTTGAGACAGAAACCAACTCCGAGTGATCAGAAAATTCCCGACAGGTTCGGGGGATGGCAGTGGGGGGGGATCGGTTGCAGACAAATGAAGTATCTACTCAGATGGAACGTTATGGTGAGTACATAACTTCTTTATCTGAAGTAGTTACTTCATTTAATCTGTAACCTGTGGGACAGAGTACCCAGCTAACCTACAAGAACCTGGGTGGTCCTTACGGAAGGATATTCCGAAGCACCGCAGAGCCAAAAGAAGCCCTACTCCTGGAAATCATATCCTGCTTGTAATGAGAAATGAACGTATGAGATGAGGACCAGGTAACTGCTGAACATATATCGTCTACTGGAACCCTAGACCAAAAGGCTGTTGAGGTAGCTACAGATCTTGTGGAATGAGCACGGATGCCAACCGGAGCTGGCTTGCCAGACGAAGTGTATCCCTGCATAATGCACTGACAGATCCAATTTGCTACAGTCACTTCAGTAATTGCCTTGCCCATGGCTGACTTTGCATAAGAAACAAACAACTGGTCCGACTTGCAAAACTCTCTAGTCCTGTGCAAGTAAAAACGCAGTTGTCTGTGTATATCCAATTTGTGCAACGTGTATTCACCTTTGTTGAGAAAATTTGGGAAAAATACAGGAAGATTTATTGACTGATTAATATTTGATTCTGTAGCCACCTTAGGCAAGAAAGACGGATTAGTCCTGAGGGACACTCTATCCTTGTGAAAAATAAGGTACGGAGGTTTGATACACAGAGCTTGCAATTCTGAAACCCTCTTGGCTGAAGTAATAGCCACCAAGAAAGCAGTTTTCCAAGATAAGAACTTCAACGGAACCGAGGCCGCAGGCTCGAAAGGTGGTCTCGTCAAGGCTTGCAAGACCAGAGTGAGATCCCACAGGGGAACCACAGTTTTTACAGGTGGTTTCAAAAGAAAAACGCTTCTTAAGAAGGTTTTGCACAACTTTGTAGATGCTAAGGAGCCTATGCCGTCCCCCACATGAAAATGGGAGATGGCCGCCAGCTGCACCTTAACTGTGGAGGTACTTGCTCCCTGCTTAAAAGCAGGGAAAGGAAGTCCAGAATAGTCGGAATAGGGACAGTAAATGGGTCCAAGTCTTTGTCTTTGGCCCAGATGGAGAAACGTTTCCATTTACTGTTGTAAAGTTTTCTGGTAGACGGTTTATGAGCCGCCACCAGAATGGCCTTAACGGGGGATGAGATACCGGGAGTCCTAGCCATTAATGGAACTGGATCAACCAAGCAGCAAGTTTGAGATTGACCAGGTTCGGGGTAGGGCATCCCGCTGGATGCGAGATTAGGTCTGGACTGAGATCCAGAATCCATGGAGGAGTCATACTGTGAGACCGCAGAAAGGGGAACCAGATCTGTCGAGGCCAGAATGGGGCTATGAGGATAACTCTGCTCCCCAAACGACAGACTTTCTGGATGAATTTCATCATGAGCGGGAGGGGGGGATAAGCATAAAGGAGTCTGGGGGGCCAAGCATGGACTAGAGCGCCTCTGGGGGTCTCCACTCTGGGGGTAACTATCGCGAAGTACTCACTGCATTTTGTGTTTAAAGGAGAAGCGAAAAGATTGCAGCGAGGCTGTCCCCATTTGTGGAAGATCTGCTTCGCAACAGACGGATTCAGAGACCACTCGTATGGAGTGAGGAGCACCCGAAATAGCTTGTCCGCTAATATGTTGGACCGTCCCGGAATGTGCGTTGCTAGCAGAAAGCGGTTGGTGGAAATTGCCCATTCCCACACTCTCATGGCTTCTTGACACAGGGGATAAGATCTGGTCCCTCCTTGTTTGTTTATATACCAAACTACTGACATGTTGTCCGTCTGGATTGCAATAGTCCCCAGGGGAAGAAGGTTGTGGAGAGCTTGCAACGCCAAAAGCACCGCCCTCATCTCTAGGACATTGATATGCAATGCGGTCTCTAGGGAAGTCCACGTGCCTTTGAACGGATCTGCCTGAACAATGCCCCCCACCCGAGGCGAGAAGCGTCCGTGGTCAACGTGGCTTCGACCGGGGGGATCACAAAGGGCCTCCCTTCTCTGAGTTCCTGCGCATGTAACCACCACAGAAGGGAGTCCCTGCACACCCTGCTCAGGGGTATTGGCGTGCTTAACGGGTGGATCGACAGGGACCATTGGACTTGAAGGGTCCATTGTAATATGCGCATTCGCAGACGGGCATGAAGAGAGAGACCGATCGCTGCTGACATAGACCCAGTGCCCTCAGGACTAACTCCGCCGGAGGAGCAGGGCTCCGAAGAAGGACTAACACCTGATACGAGAAGCTGTTCAGCCTGACTGACGTTAGAACAACTCGGGAGATTCGTGTATCTAACCTGGCCCCTATGAATTCTAGGGCTTGAGTGGGGCACAGGCAGGATTTCTGCTCGTTCACTGAGATGCCTAGGTTGTGGGCCAGAGACCGAGCATAATCTCTCGCCACACAGAGCTGATGCCTGTTGGTCGCGGTGAGGAGCCAGTCGTCCAGGTAGGGGAAGACCTGAATGCCCTGAAGTCTCAGGTGGGCTGCAACCACTGCCATGACTTTGGTGAACACTCTGGGGGCTGAGGTGAGGCCGAATGGAAGAACCCTGAATTGATAATGACTGGCTCCGAGCCGGAAGTGGAGAAACCTCCTGGATCATCTGTCCATCAAGATGTGGTAATACACATCCTTGAGGTCTAACGAACACATCTAGTCATTCTCCCGCAGAAGGGGGAGAATTGATTGGAGAGTGACCATCCGGAACTTTTCCTTGGGTATGAACAGGTTCAGAGCGGAAAGGTCTAAGATGGGTCTGAGGTCCCCCGTTTTCTTTGGCACCAAAAGAACCTGGAGTAATAACCCAATCCGGACTGATCTGGGGGGACGGGCTGGATGGTTCTATTTCTTAGCAGCTTTGAAATCTCCAAAGCCGCTGCCTCCCTCTGATCGAGTGGGACATCGGGGAGACGTCTGGGTTTGGGGGGTAGGTTTATAAATGGAATGGAGTATCCTCTGGATATGATCCGGAGCACCCATCGATCTGTTGTAAGGGACTCCCAGTTTGACAGGTGCTCCGACAACCGCCCCCCGACTGCCTCCAGAGAGGGACAGTCGGGCAAGCCCTCAGGGCTGTTGCACGGGTCTGTCCGAGAAAGGTTCTCTAGACCCGAAGTTACGTGGCCCCCCTCTGCCTCTGGGCCGGCGTCCACCTTGTCCTCCTCTGCCTCTAGAGGATGAGTGGTCCGCAGCAGGATGGGATTGCTGAGACTTACGGAACCACAGCTTCTTTTGTCCCCTCTGATTCCTGGAGAAGGATCTTTGGGGATTAGAGAAGCGGACTCCAACAGCAGACAGCGTCTTCCCGTCCTTTTCGCTTTGGACCAGCGTGTCGCAAACAGTTTTGCCAAACAAGGCCGAACCGTCAAAAGGGGCGTTCGCGAAGGACGCCTTGAAGGGATCCGTAAAGTCGCAAAGACGGAGCCAGGAGAGATGTCGCAAGACGACCCCGGCTCCGCAAGCTCTAGCGGCTCCCTCCGTTGCGTGGGAGAGAAGCCGCATAGATGTATTGGAGATGGATTTTAGAGTGGCCATTCGAGTCTCAAAAACCTTCTTGCCTGGGACCAAGATGGACTCCGGGGGGGCTGCAGTGTATTCCTTAATCAAGTCTCGCTGTAGCCTAATGGTATGCGCCATATAGTTCAGCGCCCTTATGGAAAAGGTCGCTGAAGCAAACATCCGCTTCCCAATCTGGTCAAGCGCTCGAGATTCCTTATCCGGCGGGTGAACCGAAGAACTCTCCTGCACGAGTTCTTTCTTGGTGACCGCCGCCACCAACATGTCATCAACGGGGGTTCCTTTGGCCCAAGACAGTCTATCTGTGGGGGGACTGAGGACTTTATCGGGGCGCCTAGGGATTGGCTCCACGGTGTCGGGCTCCTTCCACGCCCTGGTGGTAATTAAGTCCACCAGGGGGTCGGCAGGAGGGGACACCCAGGAGGTAGATGGGCCTGCCTCAAAGGCCTCCAGGAACACGGACTCATCAAGGGAGGGCTTTTGGGCTGACAAACCCCCTCCGATACGCAACATTTCCATGATGTCTCCAAAAGAGACATCTTCAGGGGGTGACCTTGGGGAACCCTCCATATCATCTAAGTCTGTGTCTGTGGTAACAGACTCGGGGGAGTCCAGGTGCCTCCTTTTGCACCAATGTTTCCAAGGGACCTCCTCGGTGGGACTGTCTGAAGAGGGCTCGTCCACGGGTTGTTGTTCCTCCGCGGGAACTAGCTGGAGGGCTTGGGCAGGCTGTCCCGATGGATGGATGATGGAAGACAGACCCTCATACAGTGGGGGTACGGGTGGATCCGAAGCCCGGGTCGGGGATCTGGAGGACCTCGACAGTACCCTCTCCACTACCTCAAAAGCCGAAGGAGAGCCACTCTCGCCAGCCTCTGAGAGCAATCTTCTCGGATCCGAGGAAGGGATCGGGGTCGGAGCCGATGCAGTCGGCGCCGAGGCAGAGGTGTGCTCCGACGCCAACAGCGCCAAAGACACAGCAACTCCCTCGGATCTGACGCTCAGCCCTCGGCCCCAAGAGCTCGGGTCCGACAAGCTCGAAGGTATAGTCGGCGTCGAAGAGACCACTGCTATCGGCACCGACAATTCCCCGGGTCCGAATGGGCCTGGATCCGATGACTCAGAGACCTGAAAACGAGTCGGAGAAGGAGTGATCGGGGCAAATATGGGGGCCGCACTCCCCCCCAGAGGGGGGGAGGCAAGAGCATCCCCATCTGCATTTGGGTCTGCAAGAACAGACGCATCATCCGATCCATATCCGCTTCGGAGATGCTTCGGGTCGACCTGGACGAAGTAGTAGAGGCGGGCCGGGAGGGCCGCCTCGAAGATCTTGAGGGAGACCTGTCCTCCTCCTCCGGCTCCAGCGAGAAACAAGGCGAGCGGCGCCGAGAGGAGGGGGATCCGGAGAACCTCGAGGGAGACTTGAGCACTTTCACTAGCAGAGCCGAAGGATGAGGTTCGGCCCGCCTTTTGTGGGACTTATGTCCTTCCTTATCCTTGTGCCTCTTCTCTCTAAGGGAAGAGGCACTAGTTTCCCCCGAGCTCAAACCCGAAGTGGGAGGCTGAGTCCTGGGTAGAGCTAAGGGGACAGACAGCGCCGAAGCTGCCGAAGCAGCTGGAGCCCGAACGGGAGAGGAAGAAGAAGCCGACTCCTGGGGGAGCTTTCCCGCCAGGATCAGCTTGTTCTTCCTATCCCGAAGTGCCTGGGGGTTAAAGGCCGTGCAGATCTGGCAGGCCTCTGACAAATGGGCTGCCCCCAGGCACAAAACGCACTGAGTGTGGCCATCAGCTGGGGAAAGCTTGTGGCCACACTCAGTACATTTAGAAAAAACGGTCTTAGGCCCTTCAGACATTATTCACACACACACCCAAACACTAGGGGGGGGGGGGAGTGAAGGTAAGCTAGCGAATAAAATTAACAAAAGGGACCAAAAACTAGCACTACGAGCAGAAAAAGGGGCTAGCGCACACACAACGACAACTTTGGTTGAAAAAAGGTGGTTTAAACCCAGCAATGATCTCACCCAGCCAGGAGCTCTTCACAGGGAAGCTTCTTCAGCCGCGGCAAAAAACAATCTGAGGTAATGTGGTTGGTAGTAGGGGATTATGGGTAGGGGGAGGAGCTAGGAGCTCGGATCTTGGAGCTTGGAAAGCTGCTGGATTGGATCCAAGGTCGGATCCGACACCCACAGGTTGCAGATCAAATGAAGTAACTACTTCAGATCTAATACTAAAAATCTGCTGAACAAAAAGATGATGGGCAGTGTGGAAGAAGAGATATCCAAGTCAATAATGTCAACACTTCAAGATTAACACTAATTTACTGAACTATGCCAAAAGGCCAGATAAAAGTATAGAATACGTGGAGGTAGCCTTGAGTTGTCATTCGGACAGACTGGTGGATTTGAAGGGGGAAATGAAGATGACACATGGAAAAGTCATAATGCAACCACTGCTCAAATTTTATAGGCTAAAACTATGGATATAGAAGAAGGAATCAGGCATAAAAGCTGTGGAACGCGTGAATGATATTTTGGTGAAAAGGGCTTGCCTGCTACTAGAAAAAACAGGAACGGAAAGAGACCGCAGGGTTTTACTCCCACACTCAACCACAAGGCAAGATTTTTAGACCTATGAACTTACAGAAAAGCTTTTGTCAAAACTTTGGGCTCCCACACCTGCATCAGTGGCATAGTTGGCTAAAGCCCCATGCACTAGGTGACCCATGTTTGACTACTGGCTTGAGATCTTAATTGAGCAGACAAGGGGGATGTCTATCCCATCCTACAAGAGGAACGGTGGACTATGCCTAGACTGTGCCACTGCTCTAATATCAAGGCCTCAGTTAAGAGTGGAAGCTCATCGTGCAGCAGTGGACATGTTTGTCCACTACAAGACTGCAGCCACTATTTACACATTTGGGGAAGCACACATGCACAGATTGAGAGGGAGTAGGTGGCCTTCACAGTGACGTGAATGCTCTGTCACTGCTGGGGAGTTAGAGTTTAGATTCACAAATGAAAAAAAATGTTTTCATTGCTGGGATGATGACAGCAGAAAGCATCCTCACTGCAGCCTAGAGGACGGCCCATTAGAGGCTTAATGGTCAGCAGGCATGGGGACAAAAACAATGCAAAACAAAACTGAGGGCTACTACAAAAGAAAGGTAGTGGAAACGAGCATGATGTGATTGCTATTATTCAGTTGCAATTAAGGAAAAGAGTGCAGTTTTTCATAATGGAATGAAGCTAAGCAGGACAGGGAACTTAAAATTTAAACTGTTGTGTCATTCTTGCTTCAAACAGGGTAGTACTCAGATTTACTCTTCCCTTCTGAGATTGGTGCGCCTTGTTGCTGTAGCATAGACCAGATTCAGGCCTGCTGAATTTAGTTTTGTTTGCATAACTTGAGCACTGATCCAGGCCATCTTTTTTGGAGAAGGTTCCCCTGCACCTTAGTACCAGGAGTGCGCAGTTAGAACTTGCCTGATTGAAGACTGCTGGAACAGGGCACAGTTTGCTCGTTTTCTACTGTTTTATATATAAAAAAATGCACTTTATTCATCTGCTTTTACTGTATTTGTGTTTCTTCCTACTTTACTACTAGGGGCATTAACTACAACTCTGATCTGCGATATATAACAATAAGTATCCTTTTTCTGTGCATTTAAACTGTCTTTTTGATAGTATCTGCTTTATTTTCTGGGAAAAAAAATATATACATATACTTGTTTCCCGCCTTTGTAAGCTAGCATAGTCCAGTTTTCAGGTTAGTGCTGAATTCAGGGCTGTGTTACAAATTTCTGTGTTTGCCCATACCTTACTTGGATAGAATGTACAAAAAGAACAGAAGCAACAACGTAAATACAATCCACTAGACGGAAACCGACCGTCTAAGTAATGTTTTATAGTTGAGCGAGTGAACATGACTCGAACAGGGTGAATGAAAAATGTATTGTTTTAAAAACTACACTTTTAAAACTCGTACAAACACTCTGGTTAAGCGCTTTCATCTGCCTATGCAGACTTCTTCAGAACAAATCAATCTTGTAACATTGCTTTATTTA
This sequence comes from Protopterus annectens, assembly GCF_019279795.1. Classification (NCBI taxonomy): domain Eukaryota; kingdom Metazoa; phylum Chordata; order Ceratodontiformes; family Protopteridae; genus Protopterus; species Protopterus annectens. The sequence continues at coordinate 368,782,546 of NC_056748.1, read as the reverse complement.
AAAAATTTTTGGGGCAAAGCACCAACACTGATTCCACATTTAAAGTAATAGTTTGGCTATTTAAAAAGTCTCTCCTTACTTAACATTGTTATTTAAAAATATGTTACGATATATTCATTAAAGTTAATTACATTAAACAAAAACATTGATTTGATGTGCAGTGGTATATTAATGATAAAAAGTGAATACATAAAAAATACAACTGATCTAGTAATATTTACATACCATTGCATATGTCTCATAGCAGCATAATATAGCAGCATTTTAATTTGAGATGTTTGTATTTTGAAATGAGATGTTTGTATTTTAAAATAAATCAGATTATATGTTATTTTAATAAATACTTATAAGGTATTACAAAAATGAACTTATTTGATGTACATGTAAAATTAATTAAATTAACACTTGAATAAAATTTTTTAAATAATTGACCTTTATGTAAAGAACCATCCCTTTACAATAATTGCAGAAAAGGTTTTACGGTGACAATCATTAATCCCTGGCTCTCTAGTGACATCCATCAAAATTTGCCACATACTCTCTCTTTTCCCTAAAAGTGCTTTGTGGTTACCCCCACGAGGTGAAATGTTCACTTGATCAATAATGCCAAACTTAAATGCATGTTTCTCCACATTTATTGATATGACGGAACAGCACACTGTTCATGTCTTTAACTCTAATTCTGTATAAATGATCATAAATTCGCTTCCTAAAATGCCTTTCAGTTTTTCTTATATAAAATGCAGGGCATGACATGCACTTAGCCATATAAATAACATTCTTACTATTGCAATTACCTGCTCTAAATTTAACATATGTCCTGTTCACATCATTCAACCTACATCATTCTTTTTCGAATATCACATAACATTGTTTACAAGACCCACACTTCTTTGTTGTTTTACGTGTATTATGTACCGCTGTACCCTTAGCCATCTGTTCCAAATGTCTCTTTATATTCATAGCTGTTATGTTAACAAAACTTGGACGTTCTCCTATAATTTTTCTAACTTCATCAACTACTAGTATATTCCAATGACTTCTAATAAGGTTTTTGATGTAATTAAAATAGGGTGAATACATTAAAACACATACTCTATTATTCATCATGTCGTCCGACAATTTCATATTTTTAATATTTGTCATTTCTTTACCCAATAAGGGTGGGTATTTTTTACCCAATTCTCTAATAACATATGCTGCAACATAGTTCAATATGGAAGGTGGATATCCCCTGTTTGCAAACATGGAAGTAATAGAGCTCATTTCTTTTCCCATTATGACTGAGCTAGATGACATAGGCGCTGCTCTTATACATTGTCCTTTGAATAAATTTTTTAACACATGCCTGGGGTGGTCACTGGTAAATTCCAGATAATCATTGGAAAAAGTGTCCATCCTATAAATTTCTGATTGGAAACCATCCTTAGTGTGACTAATGAATGTGTCCAAATATGCTATACCATCCCTATTTATTTTATGAGTGAATTTCAAAAAATCACTTGTGTTGTTGATATATTCAATAAATAAAGTAATGGTCTCCATTGGCCCATTCCATAACAAAAAAATATTGTCCAAGAATCTAGAATAATAAGAGACGTATTTGTAGTACTCACTGCCAAATAAATGGTTTGTCTCCCATTCCAGCATAACCAGGTTTGCAAAAATGGGGGCACAAGATGCCCCCATTGCCACCCCCCTGATTTGTCTGAAATGTTCTCCTTCAAAATAAATGTAATTGTGATCCAACACCATACACATTATATCTGTGATCAAACTTATTCGATCCCAATTCATATCCGAAAACTTTCTCAAACCGTTGCTGAAGTCTTCTAATCCTAACTCTTTAGGAATGCATGAAAATAAGTCAATGACGTCTATTGTAATAAAAATTAAGTCTTTTTTCCAAATATTGGGTGTTAGATGAGCCAAAAACATCCACGAATCTTTAACCATATGTGGTATGTTGGCATATATAGGCTTAACCATCTATCTATAACTACCCCTATTTGGTAGGTTTTTGACTTGCTGCCTAAAACTATAGGACAGAATGGAGGATGCAGTATGTTTCTGTGAACTTTGGGGATATCCACGATCGTCGCCAAAATAGGATAATCTACCTTTAAAAATTATATATCTCTGTAGTAATCCTGTTATCCATAGGTATTCCTCTAAAGCTAAATAGTACAGTTTTGTACCTACCATAAATGTAGATGTTCGAGTGTTCACACTGCTGCAGTCATTACACTTGGGTTATCCTGCCATCAGGCGGTCCCGTAGACGGCCAGAGTTCCAAAGTCTTGGTCTGGCGTCAGTTGCTGTCGCTTCTTCCCTGACATCAGTGCGCCAGGGCTATAAAAGATGCATCCGACTCCATTTTCTTCAGTTTTTCTTTGCCCCAGATGTCAGGTGCCCCCAAGTAGGTAGGCAATACATATTGCTAATAAAACATATATAAAATAAGAAACAATACCTTCAGATACAAGCAAATACACCACAAAGGTTGTATAGGATAGACAGGTATAGATAAGCCCAGCTAGGACAGAGGGGATGGAGGGAGGGTAACCTGGACTGCAGCAGTGTGAACACTAGAACATCTACATTTACGGTAGGTACAAAACTGTACTATGTTCATCATGTTACACTGCTGCAGTCATTACACTTTGGTAGAATCCCAAAGCTAAGGTTGGGTGGCTAGTCTATAAAGAATTAGGATTGGCTATGAGACCCTGCAGAACTGCAGTGTCAAATCCTGCTCTGGATTTAGAGTAAAGAGGCAAGTGGTAATGCTTGGTAAAGGTGTGCACTGAACTCCAAGTTGCAGCCTCCAAAATTTCCTTGGTTGGTACTCCTCTGAGAAAGGCTGATGAAGTGGCTATTGCTCTGGTAGAATGTGGCCTAATGTTATTAGGGACTGATTTTCCATGCTGTGTGTAGCAGTAACAAATACGGTGTCCTATCCATTTGGAGACAGTTTGCTTTGAGATAGCCTTGCCCTGTGATCCTGCAGCATATGCTATAAACAGTTGCTCAGTTTTCCTGAAAACTTTTGTTTTGTCCAAGTAGAAGCATACCTGCATGTGTATATCCAAAGAGTGCAAAAGTTTCTCCCATTTATTCTGGGGGTTTGGATAAAAAGTTGGCAAATGGATGGTTTGGTTAAGAGCCACACTAGATACCACCTTTGGCATAAAGGTAGGGTTTGTCCTTAAAGAAACCCTGTCCTGATGAAAAATTATAAAAGGTTCCACTGCCATTAATGCCTGTAGCTCCGAGAGTCTTCGTGCTGAAGTTACTGCCAGGAGCAGAGCTGTTTTCTATGTTAAAAATTTTAGATCTGCTGTATTGGCTGGCTCAAAAGGTGGCAGGGTCAGTTTTTCCAAAACAAAAGTGAGGTCCCAAGTTGGTGTTGGTGCTCTCCGGGGCGGTCTTATGTTTTTAGCCCCTCTGAGGTACTGCTTTAGCAAGCGATGAGAGAATAAAGGAGGATCCGTGTTGTAATGTGCTGAAATGGTAGAGGCATGGATCTTAATTGATGAGAAGGATAGGCCTTTGTCCAGCATCTCAGTTAAGTATTGTAAAATCTGAGGAATGTTTGGGACAAGAGGGTCAAGGCTTTGAGCCTGGTTCCAGGCGCAGAATCTCTTCCACTTTCCTGAGTAAAATTTCCTGGTGCTAGGCCTCCTGGCCTCCAAAATGACATCCATAACAGCTTTAGAGAGAGGTGTTGCCTGTTTGACTAATGGATCTGCCATGCAGCCAGGTTTAGTGTTTTGAGCTGACCGCGCAGGATCTGATTGCTTTGTTGAGTCAGAAGGTGTGAAATTTGAGGCAAAATCCATGGCGGGCCTTGAGCGAAGTTCTTTAAGATTGGGTACCAGTGCTCGCGTGGCCAGTCTGGAGCAATCAGGATCATCTGTGGTTTTTCTTGTCTGGCTTTTAGGAGTACCTTTGAAAGGAGAGGCAGTGGTGGGAAGGCATAAACCTTTAGGTTTTTCCAGCTGAACGACAGAGCATCCACTTTCCATGCTTTTGTGTGGTAAGTCCTTGTGCAGAATTTTTGTAGTTGGCAATTCAGTGGGGAGGCAAAAAGAACTATGTCTGGGCATCCCCATGTTTGCGTTACCATGCTGAAGATTTTTGGATTCAATTTCCATTCGTGAGGGTCCATGATATTTCTGCTTAGATCGTCTGCCAGAGTATTTTTCCTTCCTGGCAGGAATTGTGCTTGCAGATGAACTTGATAAGTTAGAGCTGTGTTCCACAAGGTCATGGCTTGCCTGCATAGGGGATAAGAATGAGTGCCCCCTTGCTTGTTTATGTACCACATTACTGTGGTGTTGTCTGTCCTTAATAATAATTGTCCTGGATGCAGAAGGTCCTTGAAAGCTGTTAGGGCATTTTGAACAGCCAACATCTCTTTTTGATTGATGTGAAGATGCATTTGGTCTGTGGTCCACTTGCCCTGAATACATTTTCCTGCCATGTGTGCTCCCCAGGCGTAATCTGAAGCATCTGTTGTTAGAATCTGCCTGGCTGTGGATAGAGTGAAAGGCTGACCCTTGTTGAGGTGACATGCCTGTGCCCACCATCGAAACTCTTGTTGTAGGCAGGGAATTATTGGTATTACTGCTTCTAAACTATGAGAGTGTTGAGTCCAAACACTTTTTAGGTACCATTGTAATTTCCTCATATGCAGTCTGGCATATGGAATTAGTAGTATGCAGGATGCTATGAATCCCAGGGCCTGCAGAATTTTTCTTGCAGGGAGATGGGACTTCTTTGCCAGTAATTGAAAATATTGAGTCAGTTTTCTTGTTTGTCTGGCGTGAGGTAAGCCATCTGGGCCGTTGTATTTAAGCTAGCACCCAGGAATATTATCTGCTGTGAGGGGCACTAGTTTTGACTTATTTTTGTTTACTGTGTACCCTAGGGAAAATAGCAACCTTTTTACAAACGCCAGATGCTTTAGAAGAATGTCTTTTGTCTCTGCTTCAATGAGGCAGTCATCGAGGTATGGATATATTTGAATTCCTTTTTGTCTGCAAAATGCAATTACTGGTGCCAGGCACTTTCTAAAGACCCTGGGCGCAGTAGATAAGCCAAAGGGCAGTGCAGAGAATTGCATTGTACCAGCTTTGAATCTGAGGTATCTTCTGCAATTTTGTCTGATGGGGACATGCAGGTATGCCTCTTTGAGGTCCAGAGTAACAAGCCAAGCCTTCTTGGCCAGCATGGGAAGAAGCTGCTGTAGTGTCAACATTTTGAATTTCGGAACATCCAGGTAAGTATTTAGAGTTGAAAGATCTATTATGGGTCTCCAGGCTTTGTCCTTTCTGGGGACCAGGAAGAGTCTTGAGTAAAATCCTTGTCCTTTTTCTTGCTGTGGTACTTTCTGAATAGCTCTCATGTCCATGAGGGCTGAAATTTGTTTTTGAGCCTCTGCCCATTGATTTTGTGGCAGGTTTGGCATTCCTTTTAGCCTTGGTAAAGTGTGAAAGTGGAACCTGTAACTTTGAGACACAATATTCAGAACCCATTTGTCTTGGATGATTCTTTGCCAATTTTGAGAAAAAAGTGCTAGTTTTCCCTCTAAGAGGGCTGCCAAAAGGGAAGTGCTTAGCGTACGAAGGGGGAGTTCATTGGGACTGTTTCCTGTAAGGCTGAGACTTGTCCTCAGCTCCTTTTGGGGTTGAGGTGCCCCACTGTCGTTTGTCTGTTAGAGCCTTGGGGTTGAGATCTGACTCTTGGGTGTCTGTATCTGCCTCTCTGTGGCCTGTCTGACACTGGAAAGGACCAATTCTTTGTAGGCCAATTTCTGCTAAATCGAGGTGGCTGTACCTGTAAGAAATCTTTGACTGCATAGATTTAGCTTTATCCTCCATTTCCTTTAGCACCTCTTCTGCCTTAACACCAAACAAGGTATCATGCTGTAAAGGAGCAACAATAATTTTGCCTTAGCATGAACAGGTAAACTCTGTTCTTTTAACCAAGCATGTCTTCGAATCACAGAACCTGTAACTGCGGCTCTACAAGAGGCCCTTAAAGAATCAAAACTACATTGCAGAGTATGTTTTCCCACCTGTTCAACTGCATGCAATAAATCCTGCATTTCCTTATAGTCAGGAGCTTCTGAGCTTGCAAGAATTTTCTGTTTTAACTGAGCCATTAAATATTGTTGGTACTTAAGCATGTGAAACTGGCAATTTAAAGCCCTTACTGCTAAAGTTGCAGAAGTGTAAACTTTCTTCCCCCATCTATCCAATGCTCTGGAATCTGTCAGAGGGGACTGGATTTTTTGTAATGGAAGCCTTAACCCCTTTGGGACCTTGGGAAATAGTTTCTGGATTAGCAGAAGGGTTTTTATAAAGAAACTTGTGAGAGTCAGGGACACTATAATACCCATCTGGCTTGGCTGGTGCAGGGAGTAAAGAATCAGGAGATAAGCTGGATTCAGAGAACACATCATCCACAATATCTAACACAAGCGGGATAGCTAGGGGCCTGTGCTGAGGCAATAAAAGGAAGTCCCTGAGCCTTTTCTTGGATTCTGAATAATCCTGACTTTCCCAATGGAAATGCTCCCTCATGGTATTTAAGGTTTCCCCAAAAGAATAATCCTCAGGAGGAGAGGCTGAAAGGATGGATTCTTCAGCATCAGAGTCCTCATAGGGGGGTAGAGAGTATCCCTGGTCTGAAGAGGAATCAGAGGAAATGGAAACCTGATCAGAGGAATCATAGTATGTACACTGCCTAGGCCTTTTCTCAGGAGGGGGATGGGAACCTCTGATTAGTGTAATGAGGTCTTCGGCCATTTTAAGCATCTGTTTCTTAGGCATGGAGGACTGTCCAGGAGAATGCTGTACATGCTTCTTTGTCTTTAATGGTGCTTTTTGTCTCTTGGCTGCTGCTTTAATGGTAAGTTGTGAAGATCTGAAGACACCCTCAGAAGCCAATGCCTGCTCAGCGGCTCCGGACCCATCTGAGGGGTTAGTTTCCATAGGCCCAATACCTTGAGTTTCCAGAGGCCTAGTTGTCTCCACATGGGAGTCAAAGGTGGCCTGTGGCTCTGAGGTAGCGGGTGTCAAGGGCTGCGAAAGCGCCTCACTGAGAACCGGCGACTGGCCTAGAAGAGGCTTCGTTGTCGGTTTTGGACCTCAGATGACTGTCCTTATCCTTGTCTTTGCGTTTTTTCATAACTGCGGTCGTCTGTTGATCCGACGGCATAGTATAATCGAAGCTTCAGCCAAAGTAGTGCAAAGCAAAATCAAAACGTCGTTTTATAGTGCGTTTGTTAAATCTAGCACAAAACCGACAACTAGTGACGTCGTGATCAGGGCCTAGGCATGGAATACAGTAAGAGTGGAAGTCCTTATGAGGTATTTGCTTCCCACAAGAAATACAATTATTAACTTTTTCTGACATCGGTCTGAGGCAAGAAAAACATTTCCCCAATAGGGTACTTAGCTTTATTGAAGACTTCGGATCTGAAATTCGACTTTGAAAATCTCAGGAGTCGGCCAACCGACACTTGCGAACTGCTTTTGCTTCGGGCACCATGCAGCAAGAAAGACTGAAGAAAATGGCGTTGGATGCATCTTTGATACCCCTGGTGCACTGACGTCAGGGAAGAAGCGACAGCAACAGACGCCAGACCAAGACTTTGGAACTCTGGCCGACTACGGGATTGCCTGACGGCAGGATAACCCAAGTGTAATGACTGCAGCAGTGTAACACAATGAACATCAATCTTTCTGTATCCTATGTTAATTTCATTAATAGAAATAGTTTCATAATTTCCCGATTCAAGCAATATATTGTAAATCTCATTAACATAGTCCATAGTGTTGAACAAAACTACACCACCCCCTTTGTCCAGTTTCATGACTCAGATTATCTGTTGGTAATCAATTCTTTCAAGCAGTTTCTTTCACTAGCCTGTACATTGTCCTTTGTTGTCTGTTTTTTACTTTGTCTATTAAACTTATACACATCTTGGAAAACTATTTTTTTCAAAACTGGTTACCTTAACATGGGCTGGTGGTATAAATGTACTTCTCTTTTTTAATATGTTTTGATCACTAGACCTAGTGTGGTCAATGTTGTGTTTAGAAAATAAGGCCAAATTCAATCTTCCCTGCTATAAATACCGCATTTACTCGGTTTTGCGTGCCAGGCAGTGCCAGTTAGCTTGGGTATAACTATTCCCGGCTCCACAAAGTCTCCTTTTCAATTTTTCCCTTGGAACTAGACAAACTTTCAACTTAAGCACTCAAGCCATTCATTTCTCAGCCCGGCACTTGCTCAAAACTCATAGCAAGCACTTATAAACCCTAGCACTAGACCCTCCTATACTGTACAGAAGGACAAGGCTCTCTATTCGACCTTACCAGCTATCCAGTAAAATAGTTCACTGTACCTATCCAGGCATGTCCAAAAGGCAGTTTCAGGTGTACTCTCCAGTCCAACTGGTGAATCTGAGCATTTTGAGGCAATGTTACAACTGCCTCATGTACACAGACAACCTTCTCCTCCTACCACCAAACACTAATACATGCGAGAGATGCAATTATACAGCCAAACTGGAGGCTAAGCTCTCTCAACCCAAGACTGGATCAGACAGTCAAGAGGAGAAGGGAAATACTTGCATCACACTACTAGTCTCACATAGACCCATTAAACCAGTACCGGCAAAATACACACATAAACACATGAAAACATACTCGGAGGCTCTAAATAAAAATCTGCAAAAGCAACAGAGACTTCCAAAGCAAACATCCAAGGAACCTCCACCCCCAACACAAACCATGAAACACATACTTCACAAAACCAGTGTGCCATGCAATCACAGCCCTTAAGGCAAAATAACATACCCAACATACTAGTAATAGGTGACTCTATAGTCAGGCACACTGACGTCCCACTCACTAGGCTGAATAAGGAGAAGGTTACTGTTAGCTGCCTGTCGGGTGCCAGGATCCACCACATAACACAAGCACTCAGGTCACTCCAGAACAAGTACAAATATGACTCTGTCATTGTCCATGTTGGTGTGAATGACCTGAGTCGTACCTCCCTGTACTACATGAAGAGAAAATTGGAAGAGCTCTCTGACCATATAGCCCAGACCGGTATGACCCTGACCAGCATCCTGCCCTCACCAAGAATGATACCACGGTATAAAGAAAAAAATCTCAATTTCAACAATTGGCTAAGTTTCTGGTGTCATTCAAAGGGATCCAGTGTCTGTCTGCCTGGGAAGACATGCTCGACAAACCACGCTGGCTTGCACCTGTCACTCTTAGGCTTTCAAATACTGGCCAAGGGCCCATAACCATACCAGAAGAATGTACAGTCCCTGAAATCACAAACACTCAGGTTAAAACAGCCCTCTCCAAAGCCAAAAACACACCACCAATGGGACCGGACGGTGTCCCAGGCTGCGTCCTAAATGACCTCAACGATGAACTAACCCCTCACCTACACACACTGTTCAAACTCAGCCTCTCCACAGGTTACATACCCATAGAGTGGCGCATAGCAATGGTTATTCCGCTCCACAAAGGTGGAGCCACAACAGAACCCGGGAACTATCACCTATAAGCCTGACTAGCTTGGTCTGCAAGGCTATGGAGAACATCATCATGGAACTCTAACAGAAACATTGGGAACCTCCAAACACTGGACTCCACCCAGTTCAGCTTTGTTAAGGGCAGATCATGCCTCCTAAACCTGGTGGACTTCTTTGAGACGGTTACCAAGGCTATAGATGAGGGACAGGTGGTACACACAGCCTACTTAGACCTCGCAAAGGCCTTCGACACCATTCCCCATTCTGGTATTATAGACAAGCTCACCAGCCTGAACATAAACCCCTACGTCACAAGATGGGTTGCCAACTGGCTCACGGACAGAACCTACATGGTAAGAGTTGCGGGAGCTAGGTCCGACTCTAAACCGGTTACATGTGGCGTTCCCCAGGGCTCAGTCCTAGGACCCCTCCTGTTCGGCATATACTTCTCAGAAGTACAGGCAAGCACAGGACGACTCTGGCTGACCAAGTTCACAGCCGACTGCAAACTAGGGGCTATAACTGACTCTCCAGCTGACACAGACATCCTCCAGAAGGGTCTCACTGAGACGGATACCTGGTGTCAAAATCATGGCCTCAAGCTAAATGCCAAAAAGTGCATAGTCATCCCCTTTGGAAAAAAACAAAGTACCCACAAACTACCACATAGGTGGTAGTCCCCTAAATATGGAAGACGTAATAAGGGATTTGGGGACCCAAGTAGATAGTAATCTCACCTTTGATAATCACATTGACAAAGTGGTTAGAAAATCCTTCTAAGTGGCCCACCTAATCACAAAAGGGTTTGCATCCAGATCAAAAGAGGTCACTGTGCCCCTCTACCCATCACTCATCAGACCCATCATAGAGTACAATGTCCCATTTGGGATGTACCTTACAAGACATCTGCAGCAGCTGGAAAAAACATAGAAGTACCTCACCAAGTGGAACACTGGCTTTAAATAGATGCCTTATGCAGCTCGACTGAAGAAACTCCAGCTGTACTCTGTTGCATACCGCCTACTCAGAGGTGATCTCTGCCTGACATACAAGGCGCCATGTCCAACCCAGAACTGATGGACATGCTCCATCTAAAGAAAACCTTATCCCCTCGAGCCACACACTGTAGGAATCTAAACCTCACCACAACAATAAATAGGATGTGCTGGAGGGATAGATTCCTGTCCCAGAGCCTTCCCATGCTTTGGAACACGATTCCAATCTACATTAGGCAGAGCTCCTCGCCAACACTCTTCAAAAAAAACCTTGACGAGTGGATGGGAAAAGTACAGTTTTGTACCTACCATAAATGTAGATGTTCGAGTGTATACTCTGTTGCAGTCATCACACTTGGGTTATCCTGTCGTCAGGCGGTCCCGCAGTCGGCCTGAATTCCAAAGTCTTGGTCCGGCTTCGGTTGCTGTCGCTTCTTCTCTGACGTCAGTGCGCCAGGGGTATACAAGGCATCCAACGCCATTTTCTTCAGTTTTTCTTGCCCCAGATGTCAGCTGCCCCCCCATAAGGTGGTCAGTAGATAGTACCAATAATAAAAGTTTAGCACAAACAAAACATCCCTCCAGCTATAAGCAAATATACCACAAAGGTTGTATCAGATTTTAAGGCAATGAAAGGTTTTAGTTAGGTCAGAGGGGATGGAGGGAGGGTAACCTGGACTGCAGCAGGGTATACACTCGAACATCTACATTTATGGTAGGTACAAAACTGTACTATGTTCATCGTGTTACCCTGCTGCAGTCATCACACTTGGGTAGAATCCCAAAGCTAAGGATGGGAGGTGGAGTCAAACAGGGTTAGAGGAGGCTAGAAGGCCCTGCAAAACTGCAGTGGTGAAGCCAGCTCTAGTCTTAGAGTAAAGAGGTAAGTGATAGTGTTTGGTGACGGTGTGTACTGAACTCCAAGTTGCAGCTTCCAGAATATCCTTGGTTGGCACCCCCCTGAGGAAGGCTGTAGATGTAGCTGCTGCCCTGGTAGAGTGGGGCCTTATGCTAGCAGGAACTGGTTTTCCATGGTGGGTGTAGCAAAAACGTATGCAATGTCCTATCCATTTGGAAATGGTCTGTTTTGAGATGGCCTTTCCTTGTGATGCTGTAGCATAGGATACAAAAAGCTGGTCAGATTTTCTGAAAACCTTAGTTTTATCCAAGTAGTAACGTAGCTGCCTGTGAATGTCCAAGGAATACAGGAGTCTTTCTCCTTTGTTCTGTGGATTTGGAAAGAAGGTGGGTAAATGGATGGTTTGATTTAGAGCCAACACTGGATACCACCTTAGGCATAAAGGAGGGGTTAGTTCGTAGAGAAACTCTGTCTTGATGAAAAATGAGGAAAGACTCTACTGCCATTAATGCTTGAAGCTCTGAGACTCTTCTGGCTGAAGTAATTGCTAGCAGCAGGGCAGTTTTCCATGATATAAACTTAAAGTCAGCTGAGAAAACTGGTTCAAAAGGAGGTAGCGTAAGTTTTTCCAGAACAAAATTGAGGTCCCAAGTTGGTGTTGGTGCTCTCCTGGGAGGCCTAATGTTTTTGGCCCCTCTGAGAAACTGCCTTAGAAGTGTATGTGAAAATAAGGGAGGATCCCGTGTTGTAGTGAGCTGAAATAGCTGAGGCGTGGATTTTAATAGATGAAAAAGAAAGTCCTTTGTGTAACATCTCAGTTAAATATTGTAGAATCTGAGGTATGTCTGGCTGAAGGGTATTTTGGCCTTTAGCTTGGTTCCAGGCGCAAAACCTTTTCCATTTGTCGGAGTAGGCTTTCCTGGGGCTGAGCCTCCTGGCTTCCAGAATAACATCCATAACAGCTTGTGAAAGAGGAGATGGCTGGTTGCGTAGGTGATTTGCCATGCAGCCAAATTTAAGGTTTTGAGCTGGCTGTGTAGAATCGGTCTTGCTGTGTGAGCAGATGAGTAATTTGTGGTAAAATCCATGGTGGGCCCTGGGCCATATTCCTTAATAGTGGGTACCAGTGCTGGCGTGGCCAGTCTGGGACAACGAGTATCATTCGGGGTCTCTCCATCCTGACTTTCAGCAGCACTTTTGTGAGAAGGGGCAATGGAGGGAAGGCATATACTGTCAGCATTTTCCAACTGAGTGCGCGTCCACTTTCCAAGCTTGATGGTGAAATGTCCTTGTACAAAATTATGTTAGCTGATAGTTTTGGGGGCTGGCAAACGGGTCTATGTCTAGGTGCCCCCATTTTTGAGTTATCACTGCAAATACTTGTGGATCCAGTTTCCACTCGTGGGGATACATGATGTTTCTGCTTAGGTCTGCCAATGTGTTCTTTTTTTCCTGGCAGGAATTGAGCATGTAATTGAACTTGGTAAGCCAGTGCTGTGTTCCACAAGGTCATTGCTTGCCTGCATAGAGGGTAGGAGTGTGTACCCCCTTGTTTGTTTATGTACCACATTACTGTGGTGTTGTCTGTCCTTATTGTAAGCTGTCCTGGATGTAAAAGGTCCTTGAATGCTGTCAGGGCATTCTGTACAGCTAGCATTTCTTTTTGATTGATGTGCAGATTCCTTTGATCTGCAGTCCATATGCCTTGAACGCACCGTCCTGCCATGTGTGCCCCCCAGGCGTAGTCCGATGCATCTGTTGTCATAGCTTGCCTGGCTGGGGGTAAGGTGAAAGGCTGACCCTTGTTGAGGTGCCATGCCTGTGACCGCCATAAAAACTCCTGTTGAAGGCAGGGAATGAGAGGTATCATTGTTTCCAAGCTGTGGCTGTGTTGAGTCCATACGCTTTTTAGGTACCATTGTAATTTCCTCATATGCAGTTTTGCAAATGGTATTAGTAGTATGCAAGATGCCATGAAGCCCAAGGCCTGCAGAATTTTTCTTGTAGGGAGTTGGGTCTTTGTTGCCATTGTTTTGAAGTATTGAGTTAGTTGTAGTTGTTTGTCTGGCGTCAGATAAGCCATCTGGGCCGTTGTATTCAAGCTGGCACTCAGGAATGTCATATTTTGTGAGGGCACTAGTTTTGATTTCTTTTCGTTTACTGTGTACCCTAGGCAACTTAGAAGGTGTTTTACAAAAGCCAGATGTTGTAAGAGAATGTCCTTGCTTTCTGCTTGGATGAGGCAGTCGCCCAGGTATGGGTATATTTGAATTCCTCTTCGTCTGCAGTATGCAATTACTGGTACCAGGCATTTTGTGAAGACCCTGGGTGCAGTAGATAAGCCATAGGGCAGTGCAGAGAATTGGTAATGGGTTGAACCTGCAATGAAACGGAGGTATCTTCTGCAATTTTGTCCGATAGGGACATGCAGGTATGCCTCCTTGAGGTCCAACGTTACTAGCCAAGCTTTCTTGCCCAACATGGGAAGAAGCTGCTGTAGTGTTAGCATCTTGAATTTGGGTACTTGCAAGAAGGTGTTTAGAATTGAAAGGTCCAGAATGGGTCTCCAAGCATTGTCCTTTCTGGGGACTAGAAAGAGCCTTGAGTAAAATCCTTGGCCTTGCTCCTGTGTAGGTACCAGTTGAATGGCTATCATGTCCATGAGAGCTGTAATTTGTTTTTGTGCCTCTGCCCATTGATTTTGTTGCAGGTTTGGCATTCCTTTTATCCTTGGCGAGGTGTGGAAATGGAATCTGTATCCTTGTGAGATAATGTCTAGGACCCATTTGTCCTTTGTGACGATGCGCCAGTTGTCTGCAAAAATGCTAATTTTCCTCCCAAGGGAGCTGCCAATATTGTTTTGCTAGGCAGTTTGAGGTTTAAGTCATTGTGTTTGCCTTCTAGTAGTTTGGGACCTGTCTTCTCCTCCCTTCTGTGTTGCAGTGCCCCATTGTCGAGGTTTGTAAGGGATTTGTGCTTGTCCTCTGCCCCTTGGGCGCCTGTATTTACCCCTTTGTGGTCTGTCAGAAGCTGGAAAGCTGGAAAGGACCAATTTTTTGTTGGCCAATTACTGCTGAAGCGTGGGGGCTGTACCTGTAAGAAATCTTTGACCGTCTGCATAGATTTTGCCTTATCCTCCATTTTCTTTAAAACCTCTTCTGCTTTAACCCCAAATAAGACATCCTGCTGTAAGGGTGCATCTATTAACTTTGCTTTAACATGATCAGGCAGAGTTTGTTCCTTTAACCAAGCATGCCTACATATAACAGACCCAGTTTCTGCTGCTCTACAGGAAGCTTCCAAGGAATCAAATCCACATTGTAAAGTATGTTTGCCCACCTGTTCAGCTGCACACAACAGATCCTGCATTTCCTTGAATTCAGACTGCTGAGGGTGCGTGCTCATCTTTTGTTTTATTTGAGACATTAGGAATTGTTGGTATTTAAGCATGTGAAATTGACAATTTAGTGCTCTCATAGCTAGAGTAGCTGAGGTGTAAACCTTCTTCCCCCACCTATCTACTGCTCTGGAGTCCCTTTCAGAGGGTACAGGATTTTTAGCCATAGAAGCCTTAGCCCCTTTGGGACCCTGGGAGATTGTCTCTGGATCAGCAACAGGGCTTTTGTAAAGGAATTTATGTGAGTCAGGCACTCTATAGTATCTATCTGGTTTGGCTGGAGCAGGAGGCAGAAAATCTGGATTTAGACTAGATCTAAGTAAACATCATCCACAATGTTTAAAACTGGGGGGGAATAGCAAGTGGCCTGTGCTGGGGGAGTAAAAGAAACTCTTGGAGCCTTTTCTTTGAGTCGGAGTAGTCCTGACCTTCCCAATGGAAATGTTCCCTCATGACATGTAAGGTTTCCCCAAAGGAATAGTCTTCAGGGGGAGAAGCTGAGGGAATGGAATCTTCATAAGGGGGAAAGGAGCAATCCTGCTCCCCAGAGGAGCCTGAGGAAATAGACACTTGATCAGAGGAGGCATAATCTTCCTCTTGTCTAGACCTTTTGTCGGGGGGGGGGGGTTGGGAACCCCTGATTAAAGAAATCAAATTTTCAGCCATTTTAAGCATCTGTTTCTTAGGCATGGGGCCTCGAACTGGAGACTGAAGTGCAGTCTTTTTTGGTTTTAGAGGAGTCTTAAGCTTAGCATAAGATTTTATGGTAAGAGTAGTCAGTCTGAAGACACCTTCTGAAACCGAAGGTGTTTCTAAAGCACCGGCTTCTCCTTCTGCAATGTCGTCGGTAGGGCCTAAAGAAAATGGCTGGATCGGCCTAGAACTCTCTGCTAGAGAATCCAAAGCGGTCTGGGGTTCCAATTCTGCGGTAGCCAAGAGCTGCGTAGGCGCCTCACTGAAAACTGGAGAACTGGCCCAGCCGAGGCCTCGGTGTCTGGCTTGTATCTAGGCTGCCTGTCTTTATCTTTGCGTTTTTTATGCACGCCGGTAGTCAGTTGCTCCGACGGCATAGTGTAATTAAATTTCCTACCGAAGTAGTGTCGTGCGAAATCAAAGCGTCGCTTTATAGTTCGTGACATTGTGGTCTGGGCCTAGGCAAGGTATACAATAAGAATGAAAATCCTTATGAGGTATTCGCTTCCCACAAGAAATGCAATTGTTAACTTTTTCTGACATCGGACTGAGGCAAGAAAAGGTTCCCCAATGGGGTACTTAGCTTTGAAGACTTCGGACTGAAACTCGATTCGAAAATCTCAGGTGTCGGCCGACCGGCACTTGCGAACTGCTTCTGCTTCAGGCACCGCGCGGCAAGAAAGACTGAAGAAAATGGCATCGGATGCCTCTTATATACCCCTGGCACACTGACGTCAGGGAAGAAGCAACAGCAACCGACACCGGACCAAGACTTTGGAATTCAGGCCGACTGCGGGACCGCCTGACGACAGGATAACCCAAGTGTGATGACTGCAGCAGGGTATCACAATGAACATCAGAAAGTTTACCCTGGATCAGTTCAGTGGCTTTGCTGGCCAGACGCACAGGGAACTACTCTAATGGGGTGGCGAAAGCCAACACATTCTGGCTAGGCTTATAAATGCCTTCGGGCAGATAGCCCAGTACCTACCTATGAACGGGTCTATATTAGAACACCGAACATTCAAAATTTAGAGTGTTCTAACATCAAACCTCATGAATAGAAAAATTAAAACATCGAACATTCAGAACAGCAAATTTTTTCCTAGGGAAAAAAAATTGCTGTTCCAAAACACATACACACAACACAAGCACACAAAACAAACAGCAATCCACACACATACACCTCAACTCTTAAACCTAACCCTACACTAAACTATACATACACCACTAACTATCCACCTACCTTAACCCAAACCCTAACCCCTAAGGTCCATCACTATCACACAGTCACTTCACCCGCGCCGTAGCCCAAACTCACCTACACCGCCCTAACCCTCACGTCCACACAATCGCACACTTACCTGACCTGCGCCCTAACCCTAACTCACCTAAGCTGCCCTAACCCTCTCGTCCACATAATCACACACTTACCTGAACCCGACCCGTAACTTTCCACCACAGTGCTGAAAATACCGAAGCAACAGAAACGGACAACCAAATTCTTTCCCTAGGAAAAAATTCTGTTTTCTGTTTCTACGATATTTTTAGCGTTCGCTGAAAATGGGTCGATATTAGAACACTCAAAATTTTTTACGTTCTTTGTTCTAATATAGACCCCCTATGAACCTATAAGATGCACAGGCTAAACTCTATCCACTGTTTCACAAAGGCAATAAGGGCTTTTGCAGATGGTAAATATGGCAGAGGGAGGCTCTTCAATCACTTCAGGGTAACAGAGATGGACAAAAACAGGGACACCTTCCAGGTCTTTAAGAAAAGGATGTTAGAAAGGCAGAAAACATTTTTTTTTCCAGTGAATCAGAATGGAAGCAAAGTAGAAAGATTCTAATCAAGACTCTGAAGGCTGACGTAAAACATGGAGTGCATTACTCGAACAGCTTTTAGTTGTTTAGACAACTGAGGTATTGTGATTTATCTACACTGAATGTATTTATAATTGCACTACTGAAACTATGTTTGACTTTTAAAGAACTGGATATATAAGATACTGAAAACTCACTAATATGAATCTAAGAACATTTCTTTCCTCTATACAAGGAATGTACAGCACAACAAAAGTGAAGCTTTGGGTGCAAAATGATGCTCTTTCTCTACAAGATTCAAGATTCTAAGATGGACTTTATGTCTATACTACTGATAATAAATAAGCGAAAACACCCTTTAAGACAAAAATTATTCAGCTAATGAACTGAGGAAACATTTATAAGAACATCATAGGAATGGACTGAAAAAACCTGCAAAAGCCCAAAACAAAACGGTATGTTTAACCAGGAAAAAATCTTTCGGTGTACCCATGAGCGTAAAAGATCAATATGAATTGCAAGGATTGTGAGATGCTTAAATAATAAGAATAAGAATAATGGCTCTGTAATTATTAGAGAGCTTTATAACAGAAACTGAAATATAGCAGCACCATGGTAAGACTAGTTCAGAGCTTGGGAAAACAACTAATAAAAAAAGTGCAATTTTGGAGTTCAGATACGAATATGCACGAGTTAAAACTGTTTTCTTTCACTATGTAGTACAATACAAGTAGTTAAAAATAAGTGATGAAAGAAATGTGTAGACTGGTGGGTACAGGACTGTGGGTAATAATGGATGTTAAGTATGGGATCATTCAACATATTTCAAATTCAATAATGGGGAATGGTAAGAGGATTTTTGTCATGTACTAGGATCCTCCCAAACCATGTTATTGCTGTGGGAATGAAAACAATTTAGTACAAGATTATAACAAATGAAGGTGTGGCCAATGTGGGGAGAGGGGACATGCAGCAAAAAATTGTAAGCCTTTCTGTAGAAAATATAAAGAATTTGGAAAATTTTGGTGTGACTGTCCTATATTAAAAGGAAAGAGTAGAAGAAGTGGTAAGCTCAGAAGAAAGACAAACAGTAGAAACTATTAATACAGAGGATGTTGAAAGAGAATGTGGTATGGGGAGGGGATATTAAAGAAAGGTTAAATAGTGAAGAGGTAATTAGAAAGAAATAACAGTTCAAAGTAAGGTTATTAATATACAGGAAGAGAAAAGATAAGCAATTTTATAAAGTCAAGAGGAAGAGCAGGGAGAAATGGAGACAGTAGATAAAGGAAAAGAAGGAAAAGGAAAAATATCTGGAAGAAAACAATTACAAAAAAGTAAAAGGATGATGAATGAATTTTAGCATTAAATGTTAACAGCATTAGAAAGAATACAAGACGTTTGTGGTAGAATGGTGTAAAAAATAAAAATGGATGTTTTTTGCTTGCTAGATACCATATGTAACAAAAAAATTAATGGAATACAAGCAGTATTGGGGGAGGAAGGGGGCAAACTTTAGTCGGTAGAAAATGAGATGTTCTGGAACAGGAATTCTTACAAAAGATGAAAAAAAAAGATTTTTAGTTAAAACAAAAGTAGTACCAAGAAGGCTAATGATATGTGACATGAGAATGAGACAAAAATGTACAAGATTAACAGTGATTTATGTGTATACTAATAACCCACAGGGAAAAAAAAACAGTTGTTTGAAGAAGAAAGAAAAATCCTGTTAATAAAAATAATACTAAATAAAGGTAAGAAAGTTAAACGGTAACCTGAATAAAGATAAGGGAAAATAGCACAGGATATCAAGATATTTTTCCCCTCGGGATATTAAGATGTTAATTGAATTAACAAAATGTAGAGATTGAAAAAATAGAAAAAAAAACAGAGAAATGACATATAAATGAGGAACTTTTTAAGACTGAAATTGATTATATAGCTTATTCCAAAGACATGGAAGAAATAAGAGGACTACAGATGGCAGAGTTTCAGGTCATAGAGCAATACGGGCTAGAATAGGGGAAGCTAGAGAAATAATGAAGGAGGTGAAAGGAATAGTGAGATTAAATGCAGAGTTTAAAAAGGAGGAAGAAATAAGAGAAATATTATGGAAAGATCATATAATACAAACCATTTTATAAAAACTGGATAAAGTGGTGGGTGGTATAAGAAACAGTTTAAAAATGTATATCTAGAAGCGAAAATAAAAATAAAAAAATAAGATGAACTATTAAGACATTTTATGGAATTATGGGAAAGAGATGGAACAAAAGTGATAAAACAAGGGAAATAGAAGGACAGGTGTAAGAAAAGAATAGAGAAAAAGAAAAAAAAAAGATATGTAGGGAAAAAACTTTTCTGAAAGGAAAGAAAGGTTTCCCACTATTTAGGAAAAGAAGTGAAAATGAGAGAAGGATGGATGGATGCCATCTTAGATAGTAAAGGAGGCATAAAATACAAAGAAGAAAAAGAGATCATGGAGCTGGTAGAAAATTTTGTAGAGAAAATGTAGGAAAAAGAGGTACTACAAGGCCAAGAAGAATGGAATGTGAAAAAGTAAAAAAAATTGTAGAAGATTAAATAATAAAATAAATGGATAAGGTGATAAAAAGGAGACAAGAATAAATAGGCACCAAGATTAGAGGGTATATGCTAGGAATATTACAAGGGAATACAAAAAAAAAAGAGAAATCTGGGAAAGAAATAAACTTTTTTTAGAAGGGGTAACTGAGTGCAGCAGCAGAAGGGGAATCACACAGAATAAGACAAGGAGCAATTGCAGAATGCTAAAGAGAAACATGGACTACTTGGACAATATGCATGAGTTTAGAAGGACTGCTGTTAAGTAAATATTTTTGAACTCTAGAGCATAAACACTTAGGAAAATGACTAAGACAACAGAAACAACAGATAAATGCAGCAAAACTCAGGGAGCTTATGAGAAAAAAAATAACCACAGATCCTACAGATATATTACAGAAATGTTACGCAAAGTTGTATAAAGCAGAGGAACACAGAAATCAAGTAAAGGCACAAACAGAAATATTTATGGAAGACATACTTATCCCATGTTAAAAAAAAGAAGCTCAGCAATTAACAGGTAAAGAAAAGTTGGTTTTATTTGCAGATTTCATTTCTGTGTTGTTGAACATTGTGAGAGAGTCTCAAGCATTTTCAGGATAAAACAAAGGCTAAAGTCATAAATTATGTACACACACAAACTGGTTCAGCAATACCCATTTTTATGGGGCCATGATAAACTGAAGTATTTAGGAGCATGGATTAAAAAGGTTTCTATTATGGCATGTAAGGATATGAAAAGAGACTTGTAAATAATGCAAAAACTGAGAAACTGGAAGCTCTTGTTTATGGATGCAGACAGTAAGATACAAGCAATGAAAACATTGTATTTAGCCCCTTTAATCTTAAATATGGGTCAGACATTTTAATCAACCACAGAAGTTGTGCACAGTAACTAATGAAGAGTTGAAGTAATTTATCTGGGAAAGGAAGACCTCAAGAGTTAAGTGAGAAAAGTTGATCCTTTCAAAAGAACAAGGTGGTACAGGATTACCTGATTTGAATGGATATTTTAGAGCAACACAGTTAAGATTCATGTATATATAAATAACATAAGCAGAAGGTATAATTCAAAATGGATAGGAATAATGAAGCTAAGGGTGGGGCTCAAGAAATGAGAGTGGGATTTTGGATGCAGATCCTTAAGAACGATGACCATACAGATTATTACATTCATAAAGTAGCAGAATGTATTCTAAGAACTAAGCCAACATGAGAAATGGGGATTTTGCCAGTACGGATGACTGGAAGTAGGAGTACAGAAAATAGGCAAGAGGGGGCTGGAATTTACAGAAGAAAACAGGCAAAGGCACCAATGAACTTGGAGCAAATAAGAGAGGGGGAAGGTAACAGAGTGGGATGAGGCCAAGAAGAGTTTTAGACTGCAGTCTACAGACTGCCTTCCCTAACAGGGATTGATATCAGAGTAGAGGCAAAGGGATAGGGAAATCCTAAGAGCAAGACTTGCTCTGATAGTGTTTTTAGTTGAATCTAGAACAGAGGCTGTTGTTAAAAAGTGGATAATTCTTATGGCATATAAAATACTGCATAAAAGAAAGGTAGGTACTCACCATAATGTTCATCTGTGTTGTCCATTTTCATTCTTTCTCAGCTGCTGGGGTTTGGATCAGACTTGGCCGCTTCATCCAGATGGCAGAACACTTGAACTCTAAATCTCCTCCCTTTACCCATAATGGCCTAGTCACCTTACATACCTCAGATCTAGTTTGTTGTCCATTGACCTATACAGAAGTGGAAAATAAACAAAGAACAGAATCCATAACTCAAACAAGGAAAGTATAGTTGTGTAAAATCTTACCATAACTGTAGATGTCCTTCTCTTCACTGTTGCAGTATTCATTACAATAGGGATCCCCTGCCAAGGGTGGCCTGACGTCTGGCCAAGATATCAAAGCTTTTAGGTTGATTTAAGTTACTCTGTACATCACATGTATGCTCCTCGCAAAGCATAGGGCATAAAGGTGACCTCTCCAGATGTGCCATCCTCAGAACTGAGAGCCTCGGTAGGAATGCCAGTCCAAGGAGTATACAGCTAAATCAGTACATCCAGAAGAGAAATGGACCAGGGGGTGCAGGGAAGGTGTGAATGTAACAGTGAACAGAAGGAAATCTACCGTTATGGTAAGATTTTCTACAACTGTACTATGCCCTTCCATTTCACTGTAGCAGTATTGATTACAATACGGAGAGTGTCAAAGCTCAGGGAGAAGGAAGGACTAGCAGAGCTATCTAGGAAGCCATGAAGGATGGCCCTAACAAAATCAGCTCTAGTTCTGGAAATTCCATCCAACGTGTAGCACTTAATAAATGTATGCACAGAACTCCAGGTAGCTGCCTCATGAACAGAGTATCCAAACCCTTGAAAAAAAGAACCAGGAGAAGCCACAGCTCTAATAGAATGAGCCTTAACAGAGGAAGGAAGGCTATTACCATTAAAGAAATAACAAAAAGAATTGGCTTTAGAAATCCAAGAAGAAACAATTTGCTTGGATATAGCCAATCCTAAGGACCTAGGATGAAAAGAAACAAAGAGCTGATCAGATTTACAAAAAGTCTTAGTCTTATCTAAATAAAATCTGAGTTGTCTATGTACATCCAGCGTGCGCAGCACCTTCTCACTAACAGATTGCAGAGAAGGAAAAAAGTGGGAAAATGAATTGGCTGATTAAGGAACAACTCATTTACCACCTCGGACATAAAAGAAGGATTAGTACAAAGGAACACCCTTGTCCTTATGGAAAAACAAAAAAGGAAGACAAGCCATAAGGGCTTGAAGCTCAGACACCCATTTAGCAGAAGTAAGGCTAAAGTACAGTCTTCCAAGAACAGTGTTGCAAGGAAGCTGAAGCTGCAGGCTCAAAAGGTGCCTGGGTCAATCTTTCCAAAAGAAAATTAAGATCCCAGTGAGGAGGAAAGTACAGTTTTGTACCTACCATAAATGTAGATGTTCGAGTGCTCATACAGCTGCAGTCATTACAGATGGGTTATCCTGCCGTCAGGCAGGTCCTCGGTCGGCCGAATTCCAAAGTCTAGGTCCGGCGTCGGTTGTCGTTGCTTCTTCCCTGACGTCAGTGCGACAGGGGTATAAAAGAGGCAGCCAACGCCATTTTCTTCAGTTTTTCTTGCCCCAGATGTCAGGTGCCCCCAGAAGGAAGGCAAAATTAGAAGTTATGTACGTACCATAACGTTCCATGTTAGTTGTCTTCTTCTCGCCTTCTTTCTTGCTGGATGGGTTCGGAGCCGATCCTCGGCTCCGACTCGGCCACTCTAAAAGCTCGAGAGCTAGTTGCACCGGCTCGAGGCTCCCCTATATCCCACAATGCTAGGCGGTAACTCCTCAGATCTCGTTTGTAAGCTAGGCCCAGCTAGGAAAAAGTTCCATGAAAATGGAAGAAAATGGATAACCCACCTCTATAGGATGCCAAAAGGGTGTCCTAAACCTGACTGAAGATATATATAGATATATATATATATATATATATATATACATGAAAAAATAGAGGTGGTAGAAAAATAAAGGTCACAAACTCACTCCTCTAGGTGTCCAGGCTAGGGGGAAGGAGGGTGGGATGCAAGAAAGAAGGCGAGAAGAAGACAACTAACATGGAACGTTATGGTAGGTACATAACTTCTAAATGTTAAGTTGTCTATCTCGCCTTCATTCTTGCTGGATGGGACCGCGTCCCTAGCACCTTTGTCCCGGGTGGCCTATTGGAACAGACTCTTGAGTACAGTGGAACCAAAGTTGGCTCGGCCTCTAGAGGCCAAGTCCAACTTATAATGAGAAATGAAGGTATGGGGAGAAGCCCAAGTAGCTGCTGCACAAATGGAATCAATAGGCAGATTGTCTTGGAAAGCTATAGATGTAGCTAAAGCTCTAGTTGAATGAGCCCTGGGTTTAGTTGGCAATTGTTGATGTCTGATCTCATACACAAAAGTAATCAATGAAGTAAGCCATCTAGAAAGAGATACTTTAGAAACTGGAAGGCCCATTCTGCCTTCTGCATAGGAAACAAACAGTTGATCAGACTTTCTACACGGTTTGGTCCTGTCCAAATAGTACCTAAGTTGGCGATGAACGTCTAACCAATGCAATTTTTGTTCTGATCTGTTGGAATAGTTAGGAAAAAACACAGGAAGATCAATGGCTTGATTCAAATTTGCCGGAGAAACTACCTTAGGCAAAAAGGATGGGTTGGTACGTAAGGACACCCTATCCTTATGAAACAAAAGATAAGGGGATCGACTACACAGAGCATGAATTTCGGAGACTCTTCTTGCTGAAGTAATAGCTACCAAAAAGAGAGTCTTCCAAGATGGAGCATGAAGCTGCAGGTTCAAAGGGGGGAAGAATCAAGGATGTCAGAACTAAGTTGAGATCCCATAGAGGAGGAGGATCCCTGATAGGAGGTTTGAGGAGAAAAACTCCCTTTAAAAAGGCCTTGCAGAGTTTGAGAGACATAATAGAGGACTCTGAGATTCCAACATGAAAGTTGGATACAGCTGCCAATTGAACCTTGATGGTAGAAGGAGACGAACCTGAGTGGAAAAGTTTGGCTAGAAAATCTAGAACTGAATGAATGGAAGCAGTGAAAGGATCTATATCCTTTGAATGTGCCCAATAGGAAAAACGTTTCCATTTACTATGATAAATCTTCCTAGTGGAAGATTTATGAGAGGCTATTAAAATATCTCGGACTGAGTGAGATATTAGGGGAAGCCTGGCTAGAGTTGGAATTGGAGAAACCATGCCGTGAGGTTCAGAGAAGGGAGGGAGCGGTGCAACTGACCCGACTGGTGGGTCAAGAGGTCTGGAACTGGGTCCAGATGCCAGGGTTGCTCCAACAGATAACGGTGAAAAAATGGGAACCAAATCTGTCGAGGCCAGTAAGGGGCAATGAGGATCATGGAAGCTTTCTGAGCGATGGCTTTCTGTATTAGTTGAGATATCAGAGGAAAGGGAGGGAAGGCATACAAAAGTCCCCGGAGCCAAACGTGGACTAGAGCGTCTCTGCTGGGATGGCCTGGTTGGGGAAAGAGGGTGAAATAATCATCGCACTTGCTGTTTTGGGGAGAGAAAAGGTTGCAGCAAGGCCGGCCCCACTTTCGAAAGATTTTGTCCAACACTGAATTTTTCAGAGATCACTCGTGAGGCATGAGAATAGCTCTGCTCAACTTGTCCGCAATTACATTGGACTTCCCGGGAATGTGCATTGCTAACAGAAACCGCTGAGAAGAAATCGCCCATTACCATAGTCTGAGTGCCTCTCGACATAGGGGGTAGGATCTGGTTCCGCCCTGTTTGTTGATGTACCACACTACAGACATATTGTCAGTCTGAATTGCTATAGTCCCTTTGGGAAGAGTCTTGTAGGGCTTGCAACGCTAGAAGCACTGCTCTCATCTCTAGGACATTTATGTGCAAGTGGCATTCGAAAGGTTGCCATATGCCCTGGACCGTCCTGCCCTGGTAATGCCCCCCCCACCCGATCAGGGAGGCGTCCGTTGTCAGTGTAGCAACCGGAGGGGGAGGAACAAAAGGTCTTCCTAGGAAGAGCTGGGGGGATGTGATCCACCAAGAAAGATGATTCCTGCACGATTGTGTTATCGCAATGGTATGGGACATTGGAAGTTGTTGGTATGACCATTGAGTGAAGAGCATCCATTGTAAAATTCTCATATGGAACCTGGCTAAAGGAAGAAGAGGGATAGCAGCCGCCATTAACCCTAAGACATTCAGGACTAGTCTGACTCTGATTTTGCTGCTTTGCAAGACAAGAGAGACTTGTCTGTGTATGTCCGCTATTCTCTGCTCTGTGAGTCTGGCTGACATGCTGACTGTGTCTAGATTTGCGCCTATGAAGGTAATAACACGACAAGGTGACAAAACAGATTTTTCGTAATTTATTGAAATGCCTAATGTCTGTCATGTGTGAAAGGTATAGTCTCTGGCGAGAAGCAGAAGATGCTTGGTGGGGGCTGTAAGGAGCCAGTCGTCTAGATATGGAAACACCTGGAATCCTTGACGTCTCAGATGAGAGGCGACCATTGCCATACATTTGGTAAACACTCGGGGGGCTGTAGTGAGACCAAAGGGCAGGGCCCTGAATTGAAAATGACTGGTTCCCAGCCTGAAGCGGAGAAAACTCCTGGAGCATCTGCTCATTTTGATGTGGTAGTACACATCCTGGAGATCTATAGAGCACATCCAGTTGTCCCGCCCCAAAAGGGGTAGAATGGACTGCAGCGTGACCATCCGAAATTTTGTTTTCTTGACAAACTTGTTCAAGTTGCTGAAATCCAAAATGGGTCTCCAGTCCCCTGTTTTCTTTGGAACCAAAAAGAATTTGGAGTAGATTCCGGATCCTTGTTGGTCTGCTGGAACTGGCTGAATGGCACTTTTTGCAAGCAGCTTTGATATTTCTAAAGCTGCTTGCCCCCTTTGACTGGGTGGAACGTCTGGAAGGGATTTTTTTGCTTGGTTTGGAAAGCGAAAGAACGGGATTATATAGCCTTCGGACTACCCACTTGTCTTGAGTTAGGGATTGCCAGGCTTTTGGGTACAGAGATAATCTTCCCTCGACTGCCTCCGAAGGTGGACAGTCGGGCAACACCTCAGGGATGCTGAAAGGGCTTGTCAGAAAAGGTTTCTCGACTGCCCTGATTCTGCGAGCCCCCTCTGCCTCTAGGGCGGCGTCTACCATTATTGTTCCCCCCTCTGCCTCTAGAGGGTACCCGACTCTGTGCGTCAGGCAATGCTCCTTGAGATTGTTTGCGGAACCACATCTTTCCCCCCTTCTGGCCTTTGGGGTAAGGCCTAGAAGGGGTAGAAAAACGGACTCCAACGGCAGACACAGTCTTGCCTTCCGTCTCGCACCTAGTCAGGGTTTCCTTCACTTGAGGACCAAAGAGGGATGATCCATGAAACGGGGAGTTAGTGAAGGATGCCTTGAAAGGGTCCGCAAAATTACACAGCCGCATCCAGGCGTGCCGATGTAAGGCCACACCTGTACCTGCCGCTCTACTCGCTCCATCAGCCACGTACGAAAGGAGGCGCATGGAGGAGTTAACTATTGAATTGAGGGTAGCCAGCTGAGAGTTCATCCTGTCCTGAAAACCCGCAGCTGTTGGGTCCTTTAACATTTCACTCGCTTCCTTGATCAAATCTCTCTGGAGACGAGTGAAATGACACAGGTAGTTCAGCGAGCGCATAGAAAAGGTCGCTGACGAGAACATCCGCTTCCCGTACCTGTCCATAGTCCTAGACTCCTTGTTAGGAGGATGGACAGGCACTGAAGGATCTGCTAGCTCCTTCTTGGTGGCTGCAGCCACCACCATAGCATCCACAGAGATGCCTTTGGTCAAAAACTCCTTGTCCTTGGGGGTGGTGATAAACTTTGAAGATCTCCTGGAGGTGGGATCCACAGAGTCAGGAGCCGTCCAGGCCTTCTTTGCCACCACCTGCATAAGGGGGTCAAAAGGAGGGGACACCCAGGAGGTGGAAGGGCGAGAGCCAAACGCCTCAAGATACACAGATTCATCCTCTGAAGGGTTGAGGGCTGGCCAATTCCCCCTCTGTTTTAAGATCTCGAGGATGTCTGCAAAAGAGACATCTTCAGAGGGGGAACGAGGGGAACCTTCAGAATCCTCTAAATCTGTGTCAGAGGTGACAGACTCAGGGGAGTCGATGTGCTTCCTCTTGCACTGCCTCTTCCTAGGAGGCTCTCCTACCGGGTCAGGAGAGGCCTCAGAAGAGGAGGAGATCCCCACTGGGGATACTTGAGGAGCTGGCTCTCTGCGATCCGGGATGAGAGAGTGAGCAGAAATCACCGGAGGCACCGTGGAGGGGGGGCAGATGGAGCAGACTGTGGGGTTGGAACCAGGTTCTAACACGCTCCTCATGACCTCGAAGGCACCCCTGTCAAGCAGGGCCGGAGGTCTCTGCTCCGAAAAGCTGAAAACCTCCCCCGGCACCGACAGTGATGGCTCTGAGGCCGATGTCGGAGCCGAACTTACCAGCGCCGAAGCACCAAGAGGGAGAGCGGGGTCGGACAAGGGTCTGATGACACTCGACCCCTGATGCCGACGAGGGAAATCCGGCGCCGAGATTCCTCCAAGGAAGAAATCGGAGCAGACGACGGTACCGAAGACAAAGGTATCGGTTCCGACGCAGCCACAGTCTCGGGTCCGAGCCGCCCTGGCTCTGAACTCACAGGAGTCGGAGGAGGAATATTCTGAATGATGGGATTAGCCATCGACTGTTGAGTCGGGCTTTGAAGCATCTGGGCCAGTGCCTCGGACTTAAGAAGTCGACTCACTACTCTCTGAAGGTCATGATCAGAAAGTCTCGACGACCTAGAGGAGTGAGATCTATGGCTCCATTCAGACAGCAATGGAGATGCTGGAGCTGAATGAACGGAGCCGATAGATGGTAACCGGGACCTTTTTCTGGAGGTCGGTTCCGACAACCTGATCGGAGCCGACTCACCAATGTCTGCCTCGGCTCCGGCCGGAGCCGAGGAAATAGCAGGTACAAGAGTTCGAGAGTCATCGGCTCCGGCCGGAGCCGATGTTCGAACAGCCTTCGAAGCCCCAGAAGATGACTCAGAGACTGGAGCCGACAGTCTGGTAGGCTTCGAGGGTTTCCCCAAAGACTGAGTCGGGGGACCCTCAGGCTTTAATAAGCCCCTAAGAATGAGCTTATTTTTGCGCTCCTGCAGGACTCTAGGGCTGAAGCCATGGCAAACAGCACATGAGTCCTGCAGGCGCAAAGGTCCCAGGCAGTACACACAAGAAGTGTGACTGTCAGAGACATCTTCTGACAGCACGAGTCACATTTCTTAAAGCCTGAGACCTTTGAGTCCTTAGACATGTCTAAGAAAGAAGTGTAATCACACAAACACACACACACACCGATTACACTTAGAAATTAATTTAAACTAAATTAAATTAAGTTAGACAAATAAATCCCTATAAACACAGTCACTCACTACTAGGATGGGAGGGACTGGGCCTAAGGGAAAAGATTTTTGGTGAGTTTTAGGAAAAGGGGAAAAATTTTACTGGGAATGGGATGGGACTACTCACAGTATAAAACTATTTAGAAAAACTAACTTAAAAAGGGGAAAAAAGCTAAGAAAAAACTAGTTTATTTTCAAAAACTAACCTGAGCCGGTAGGAACGCACCTCGATCGCTGTAGCGGCAAACGAGATCTGAGGAGTTACCGCCTAGCATTGTGGGATATAGGTGAGCCTCGAGCCGGTGGAACTAGCTCTCGAGCTTTTAGAGTGGCCGAGTCGGAGCCGAGGATCAGCTCCGAACCCATCCAGCAAGAATGAAGGCGAGATAGACAACTTAACATCATAATGTTATGCAAACATGCAATATAGATGAATCAAAAAACAGTAGTTGCAAGCAAATACACCATAAAAGAATACCCCAAATAGGTTGTATGATAAAGGTGTTGTCATAAGGCCTGTCCTAAGAGAGGACGGAGGGGGGGTAACCTGGACTGCAGCTGTATGAGCACTCGAACATCTACATTTATGGTAGGTACAAAACTGTACTATGTTCATCATGCATACAGCTGCAGTCATTACAGATGGGAAGAATCCCAAAGCTAAGTAAGGATGGTAGGCACGAAGTGGAACTAGGAGGAGCGAGGATGCCCTGCAAGACTGCTGTGGCAAAGCCTGCTCTAGATTTTGAGTATAGTGGAAGGTGGTAGTGCTTGGAGAAAGTGTGCACTGAACTCCAAGTAGCTGCTTCCAAAATGTCCTTGGTAGGGACCCCCCTGAGGAAAGCTGCAGAGGTAGCTGTGACCCTGGTGGAGTGGGATCTGATGTATGCAGGCACAGATTTTCCATGAAATGAATAACAAAAGCTTATGCAGTGGGCTATCCATTTTGAAATTGTCTGTTTGGAAATAGCCTTTCCTTGAGCACCTGTAGCATATGACACAAAGAGTTGCTCAGATTTCCTGAATGGCTTTGTTCTGTCCAAATAATAACGAAGTTGTCTGTGAATGTCCAAGGAATGTAGTAGTCTCTCCCCTTTGTTCTGTGGATTTGGATAAAAGGTAGGTAAGTGGATAGTCTGATTCAAAGCTACACTGGATACTATCTTTGGCATGAAGGTAGGGTTGGCTCGTAAGGAAACTCTGTCCTGATGGAAAATGATGAATGGTTGCACAGCCATGAGGGCCTGTAGTTCAGAAACCCTGCGTGCTGGGGTGATAGCCAGAAGGAAGGCTGTTTTCCATGACAAGTATTGTAGCTCTGTTGAAGAAGCTGGCTCAAAGGGGGGCAGGGTCAGCTTTTCCAATACGAAGTTGAGGTCCCAAGCTGGAACTGGTTGTTTCCTTGGGGGCTTTATATTTTTTGCCCCTCTGAGGAACTGCCTTAAGACAGGATGTGAGAATAAAGGAGGGCCTGTGTTGTATTGTGCAGAAATGGCTGAAGCGTGGACCTTGATGGAGGAGAAGGAAAGGCCACTGTTTAACATCTCAGCTAGGTACTGTAAAATTTGAGGTATATTTATTACCCAAGGATTCTGGCCCTTTTCTTGATTCCAGGCACAAAATCGTTTCCATTTGGTGGAGTAGGCTTTTCTAGCAGAAGGTCTTCTGGCCTCCAAGATGACATCCTGCACCTCCTTGGAGAGGAGAGTCTGTTGGGAAATTAAGGTATTCTCCATGCAGCTAGATTTAAGGTTTTGAGCTGGCTGTGAAGGGTTTTGTAGCTGTGCTAGGACAACAGAAGAGGGACTAGAGGTAGGATCCATGGTGGGGAGTGTGTCAGGCTCTTTAGGAGCAGATACCAGTGTTGTCTTGGCCAGTCTGGAACAATGAGAATCATTTGTGGCCTCTCTTCTCTGGCTTTTAATAGAACTTTGGTCAGTAGAGGCAGAGGAGGGAAGGCATAGACTGTCAATGTTGTCCAATTAAAAGAGAGTGCGTCCACTTTCCAGGCCTGTGGATGATAGGTCCTTGAACAAATTTTTTTCAACTGGCAATTTCTGTGGGTAGCAAATAGATCTATGTCTGGCTGTCCCCATGCCTGAGTTATCTTTGCGAAAACTTGAGGATGCAACTTCCAATCGTGTGAATCTGTCATATTTCTGCTTAGGTTGTCTGCCAGTGTGTTTTCCTTCCCTGGCAGGAATTGTGCCTGTAGTTGAATTTGCAATTCCAGTGCTGTGTTCCATAGGGTCATGGCTTGCCTGCACAGGGGGTATGAATGAGTTCTCCTCTGTTTGTTTATGTACCACGTGACTGTGGTGTTGTTTGTCCTTATCAATAACTGGCCTGGATGCAGTAGGTCTTTGAAGGTCAAAAGAGCATTGTGCACGGCAAACATCTCTTTTTGGTTGATGTGTAGGTGCTTCTCTTTTTGGGACCATTTTCCCTGAATGCACTGATCTGCCATGTGTGCTCCCCAGGCGTAGTCTGAGGCGTCTGTTGTGATGATTTGAGTTGCTTGAGGTACACAGAAAGGGAGACCTGTGTTTCTTTGGCATGCTTGAGCCCACCACAAAAATTCCTTTTGAAGGCATGGAATGAGTGGTATAATTGTTTCCAAGCTGTGGCTGTGTTGAGACCATAAGTTTTTTAGGTACCATTGTAGTTTCCTCTTATGCAGCTTTGCACATGGGATTAGTAGGATGCAAGATGCCATGAATCCCAGAGCCTGCAGGACTTTCCTTGCAGTTAGCCTGGTGAAAGTTGCCATTTTGCTGAAGTATTGAGACAGTTGCCCTTGTTTGTCTGGCGTGAGGTAGGCCATCTGGGTGGTTGTATTTAAGCTGGCACCCAGGAAAATTATCTGTTGAGAAGGTATTAGTTTTGATTTCTTTTTGTTCACTGTGTATCCCAGGAAGTTTAACAGTTTTATTACAAACGCCAGATGCTGCAATAGAATGTCCTTGCTGTCCGCTTGGATCAGGCAGTCGTCCAGATATGGGTAGATTTGTATTCCTTGTAGTCTGCAGAAGGCAATTACTGATGCCAGGCATTTCGTAAACACTCTGGGCACAGTAGATAAGCCAAAGGGCAATGCAGAGAATTGGTAATGGGTTGAACCTGCAAGAAATCTGAGGTATCTTCTGCAATCTTGTCTGATAGGGACATGCAGCTATGCCTCCTTGAGGTCCAATGTTACCAGCCAAGACTCCTTGCCCAGCATGGGAAGAAGCTGCTGTAATGTGAGCATCTTGAATTTTGGCACCTGTAGGTATGTGTTTAGGATGGATAGGTCTAAGATAGGTCTCCAATCTTTGTCTTTCCTTGGTACCAGGAATAGTCTGGAATAAAAACCTTGACCTTGTTCTTTTGTAGGTACCTCTTGAATCGCTTTCATATCCATGAGAGTGGAAATTTGTCTTTGTGCCTCTGCCCTTAGATTTTGTGGCAGGTTTGGCATGCCACTCATTTTTGGAAGGGTGTGAAAGTGGAACCTGTAGCCTCTGTCTATAATGTCCAGAATCCATTTGTCTTTTGTAACAATATGCCAATTTTTTGAAAATAATGCCAGTTTTCCGCCCAAAGGTGCTGCCATTAAAGCTTTGCTTGGCAGATATAGGGGGAAGTCATTGTGTCTGTTTTCTAAATGACTGTGATCTATCTTCTCCACCTCTTGGGGTTGGTGCTTGCCATTGTCTTGCTCTGTAAGATCCTTGAGGTTGTCCTCTACCCCTTGGGCGTCTGTATCTGCCCCTTTGAGGTCTGTCCGTGGCTGGAAAGGACCAATTTTTTGAAGGCCAGTTTCTGCTGAAGTGTGGAGGTTGTACCTGCAGGAAATCTTTCACTGTTTGCATTGATTTCACTTTTTCCACCATTTTCTTTAGTACCTCCTCAGCTTTAACACCAAACAATACATCTTTTTGAAGTGGTGCATCTAATAACTTTGCTTCGACATGATCTGGTAAGGTTTGCTCTTTGAGCCAAGCATGTCTACGTATAACAGACGACCCCGTGACAGCAGCTCTACATGAGGCCTCTAAAGCATCAAAACCACACTGCAAGGTATGTTTACCCACTTGCACTGCACCATGCAACAAATCCTGCAACTCTTTCAAATCTGGTTGTTCTGTTTGTGTCATTTTGCTTTTCAAATGAGATAACAAAAACTGTTGGTACTTTAACATATGGAATTGACAGTTTAATGCCCTCATGGTTAAAGTGGCAGATGTATACACCTTTTCCCCCCACCTTTCTAATGCTCTGGAATCTCTCTCTGAAGGTAAAGGGTTTTTAGCAGTAGAGGCCTTTATTCCCTTGGGACCCCTGTGAAATAGTTTCTGGGTCAGCAGTATGGCTTTTATAAAGGAACTGGTGAGAATCAGGAACCTGGTAATACCGGTCTGGTTTAAAGGGGGCTGGAGGTAAAGAATCTGGATTAAGGCTGGCTTCTGTGTACACATCATCCAAAATATCTAAAACAGGAGGGATAGCCAGGGGCCTATGCTGGGGGAGCAGTAGAAATTCCCTGAGCCTTTTCTTGGAATCTGAGTAATCTTGGCCTTCCCAGTGAAAGTGTTCCCTCAATGTATGCAGGGTTTCCCCAAAAGAGTAATCCTCAGGGGGGGAGACCGAGGGAATAGACTCCTCAGCATCAGAGTCTTCAAAAGGGGAATAGGCGAAATCCTGGTCCTCAGAGTGTTCTGAGGTAATAGAAGCCTGGTCTGAGGAAGGGTAGTCTTCCTCCAATCTTGGTCTTTTGTCAGAGGGGGGTTGAGAACCCCTGATGAGAGTAATCAAATCCTCAGCCATTTTAAGCATTTGCTTTTTAGGCATGGGGCCTTGAGAGGAGGTCTGAGGACCCTGTTTTTTAGTTTTCATGACTGCTTTAGATTTAGTGAAGGATTTAATAGAGAAGGTGGAAGGCCTGAAGATGCCTTCAGAAATGGCAGGCCTGACTAAATTTTGAGTTTCCCCACCAAGAGTGGCGTCTGTATCTGCAGTAGGAATGGAGACCGAGGATCATGCGACCTCGGGTACCGAAGTCACCGGTAATGTAGTTTCATCGGTATTCAGGGGCTGCGTAGGCGCCTCGCTGAGAACCGGAGAACCGGTAGTCGGCCTAAGCATGGTCTCAGTACTCGGTGCGGACCTCGGATGTCGGTCCTTATCTTTGCGTCTTTTGCTCAAAACTGGTGTCGGTGTATCCGACGACATGATATAATTAAATTTTTGCCAAAATAATGAAGGGCGAACTCCGCCTGGCACTTAATAGTGCGCTTGTTGAACCTAGCACAAAAACGGCAGGCCGAGACGTCGTTGTCTGGGCCTAAGCAAGGTATACAGAAAGAGTGGAAATCCTTATGCGGTATTTGCTTCCCACAAGAAATGCAATTATTAACTTTGTCTGACATCGGTCTGAGGCAAGAAAAGTTTCCCCAACAGGGTACTTAGCTTTAAAGAAGACTTCGGCTGAAATACTTTTGTAAATCTCAGGAGCTGGCCGACCGGCACTTGTGAGCTGCTTCTGCTTCGGGCACCGCGCGGCAACAAAGACTAGAGAAAATGGCGTCGGCTGCCTCTTTTATAACCCTGCCGCACTGACGTCAGGGAAGAAGCGACGACAACCGACGCCGGACCTAGACTTTGGAATTCGGCCGACCGAGGACCCGCCTGACGGCAGGATAACCCATCTGTAATGACTGCAGCTGTATGCACGATGAACATCAGGTTAACTAGAAGCTAAAGGAAGTGAGAAATGCAGACAAACAGCAATAGCTGATAAGTGGGTCTTAACAGAAGAATAAGCCAACCCAGCATTGAACAGTTCACACAGATAAGAACTAAAGGAACATCCACAGAAAGTGGATCCAGTTACGAGAAAGACACCAAACAGAAAACTTCTTCCATTTGAATACATAGGATTTCCCAGTAGTAGGTTTTCTGGCCTCCTGTAGGACCCTAAGCGCATCCTCAAAAAAAAGGTGTTTATGTGGAATCAAAATCCTAAATCCTATCACCCGCAGTGTTGGGTGAAGAGTGGACAGGTGTTGATGGATGAGAGATTCCTTGTCTTGTGTGAGTAGGTTTTCCCTGTGAGTTAACTTGTGATGAATGTCCTTGGCTAATTGCAGAAGAGGGAACCAATGCTGTATGGGCCAAAAGGGAGTCACCAACAAGATTTTGGGAGCATCCTGTTGAATTCTGAAACAGGACTTTTGTAATGAGAAAACAGGGAGAGAGAAGGCATACAGAAACATCCCCATTCCAAGAAAAAGCCAGGGTGTCAACCTTCCATACCTGAGGACCTGGGACTCTGGCACAAAACAGAGGAAGTTGTCTGTTCAGAGAGGAGGCAAAAGATCTATTCAGGAGTATCCCAGTGGTGGACAACATCTATAAATACATCCCTGTGAAGCATCCATTTGTGGGATTGATTTATGGACCTGTTCAGGGAATCTGAAACAGTGTTTGGACCTGAAGGAATGTAAACTACCTGAAGAGTTAGTTGATACTGAACAGTAACTTCCCACACTAGGAATGCCAACCAGCAAAGAAGACAGGACCTTGCTTGCCCCCCCCCCCCCTTTGTTTACATACTACATTACTGTGGCATTGTCTGTAAACACCTTGACATATCCTGGGGAGAAGAAAGGATGGAAAACCAAAATTGCCAGCAGAAGCGCTCCCATTTCTTTGACAGTGATGTATTCTTCCTGTTGATGAGGCACCTAGACCCCCTGTACCTTTAGGGAGCCAAATGCTGCTCTCCATCCCACATCTGAAGTATCTGTGAACAGCTCCTGAGAGGGAACAGGTGGATGAAAAGGAACCCTGGATTGAGTGTGAACTGCTGAATCCACCACTGAAGTTCCATCTTGAGACAATGCTGAACAGGAACTACAAATTAGAGGAAAACAGCACGGTGAAGCCAAAATGACTTCAGAAACCACTGAAACTTTCTCATCTGGAGTTTGGCCACAGGGAACATAGGACTAGTGGAGGCCATGAACCCCAGAATTCTCAAAAATTCTGTGTCTGTTAATGAAGCCAGAGGAAGAAGGGACTGAAAAAAGGAATTGAGAGTTAGGGCCTTGAGAGGAGGCAGGGATGCAAGCATAGGCACAGTCTGGATCCTGCATCCCAGAAAGAGATGATCCTGAGAAGGTGTCAGAAAGGACTTTTTGAAATTTACAGTGAACCCCAGGCTTTGCAGAAGGGAAATGGCAAAAGGGACATTTTGCAACAAGGACTTTGGAGAGGATGCCTGAAATAGGTGGTCATCCAAGTAGGGAAAGGCTTGGATGCCCTGTAGTCTGCAAAAAGTAATCACAAGCAAGGCATTTAGTGAATACCTGTGGGGCAGTAGAAAGGCCAAATAGCAAAACACAGAACTGAAAATGCCAGGAAGCATCAGAGAAATGTACAAACTTCTTAAAAGGGGATAAACTGGATATGGAGATAAGGATCCTTGAGATCCAGGGACATCATATAACTCGAGGAAGCAAAAGAGGGAACAAAGTCTGAAGGGACAACATTCTAAAAGAGGGAACCTTCAGAAATGTATTTAGATGAGAGAGGTCTAAATTTGGTCTCAAAGTACCCTCTTTCCTGTGTACAAGGAATATTCTGGAGGAAGCCCCCCCCCCCCCCCCTTGGGAAACTGGAGCTCTTTAATAATACCCTGAGTCAGGAGAACCTGAAGCACCCCTGGAAAGGAGGGCAGGTGTTCCTGAGGGGATGAGGAATTTCCATAAATGGGGGGGGGTACACTCCAGACCATGAAATACCCTTGTTGGATAATGGACAGAACCCTGGAGTCTTGAGTAATCTTTAACCAAACAGGGGAAGACTGAGAAAGATGAAGAAAAAGAATCAGACAGCACCTGGTTTATCAGGAAAAGGAGACTTCTGGGGCACAGAACTCTTGTGTAGCATTAGCAGGAGGAACCCACCTCCCACTTTTCTTGTCCTTGGGGGGAGGGCGAGACTGCGTACAAAGGCTGCCTTATTGAGGTTTCTCTGAAACTTAGGTACAGCAGAAACAAAAACATGTTTAAATTCCTGTAAGGCTTTGCCCTTATCTTGGAGAGACTTAAAGCAGCAGCAGCTTCACCAAACAAGTGTTTATTACCCAGAGAGGCATCCAACTTAGTTTTAAAATCAGGCAAAGGTTAAAGCTGAAGCCAAGAATATCTCCTTATCACAGACCCAAAAGCAGCAGCCCTAGAGGAAACATCTGCTGCATCTTAACTACACTTGATGGAATGACAAGCCATCTGTGAGGAAGTCCCTAACGGGGAAAGAGCAGAAGTCTTCCCTTCAGAGTCTGGAATATCAGAAATTACCTGACAGGCCTGGGAAAGAAGAGCCAACACGTACCTGGACATATGCATCTAATAACTGACAGCCCTAAAAGCTAAAGTAGCAGAGTTATAACCCTTTTTCCCTAACCTTTCCATGGCTCTGCTATCTTTATCAGAAGGCAGTAAATTTAGGAGATGGTAGCAATTGAGATGGCTTGTTAGAAGGCTACTTGTAAAGAAATCTGCAGTCCTCAGGCACCCTATAAAACCTATCAGGTCTCTGGAGGGTAGGTGGCTGGGAGTCTGGGGAATTAGAAGCATTAGAAAGGGCATCCAACAAGGCAGCCAAAACAGGAGGGATAGCAGAAGGTCTGGGAGAATCCATCTGCAGGAGCTCATAATAACTCTTTTGTACTTCAGAAACCTGAGTACAATCCCATTAAAAAAAAAAAAAAAAACTCCTTAATTCTAGAGATAGTGCCCACAGAAGAAATTTCCTTAAAAGGAGTATCAGGACTAGTAGATTCCTCTTCCTCAGATCCATAATCTAAAGGAGAAGGAATATGACAACAGTAAGCAAGGGATTCCTCATCTGAATCTGCCTCCTTCTCAGAAACATCCTGTTCCCTGGATTTTTTAAGGGGAATACAGGACCAAGGAGGAGCTGGAAGAGAAACTCATTGAGGATATTTTAAAGCCATCAATGCACTGAACAACCCGAGTGAAATTTTGCCATTCACTTTGTGGGTCCTTAAGAGCTGGAATAATATGTTTAGTTTTCTGCTTTTTCTTTAAAAGGATGCCTGCCTTATAAAATGTAGAAGGCTCCAACCCCGGACGGCATTCAATAATTGTAGTAGGGATGACTTCTCTGACAAAAATTTGAGGAACAACCCTACGCCCCTCAGAAATAATCAGCAGCGGTCCCCGCCTAAATGTCCACTGTTGACATCTGCAAGGCCTCCATGGACATGACTAAGGTCATATCCCTACCGGCCTCCAAACCGGTTGTTGATGAAGATGGAGCCGGGCAAACATCTGGGCTTTCACAGAGACTGAATAGCAGAAGAATCCAACCTAGATATCTTGGCTTTCTTCATGGACGGCTGCCCCTCGGAGCAGGAAGTTCCTTCCACTGTGTTTTTAGCTAAGAGCTTAAGATGTTGATTTTCCAGACACAAAGCCAAAGAAGAAAGCCTACTATGGAGGATCTTGGGAACAAAGGTCTGACAGATTGAACAGGATGTATGGTTGTGAGAAGACCCAAGGCAAAACGAGCACTGCTTGTGATGGTCTTTAAAGGAAATTTGTCTCCAGCACTGGCATTTACCTTTCTTGGATGACATGAAACCTCACAAGCAACAAAAAATAAAAAGAAAGACAACATACAATAGACCCCAACAGGGCACTTATCTGAAATGGTGTGGTGATCCAGCAACAGATCAGGCATTCAGACAAATGATCAAAAAATGACGTTCGGACTGGTGACAAACGTTCTAAGGATGGTACATCTGGACATCACCTTTATGCTCTGCGAGGAGCATACATATGATGTACAGTGTACTTTAAAGCAATCTAAAGGCTTTGGTATACTAGCCAGATGTCGGGTTGCCCTTGGCAGGAGATCCCTATTGTAATGAATATTGCAACAGTGAAATGGAAGGACATCAGAGGTTCCTCCAATATCCTTTGATATTTCCAGGAGTAGAGCAAGATGGGGGTTGATGGGTGGGAATTTGAGGAAGAATAAAAAGGGACAACACAAATGGAATGTTATGAGTACATAACTATCCGATCTTGTCATTTTCATTCATTCCTCAACTGTTGAGACAGAGTCCCCAGCTACCTAAATCCCAGGAAGACTCTAAGGAAGGATATTCCAGACACAGCTCAGCCAAAGGCTTTTCCTCCCCTAGAAATCAGATCCAATTTGTAATGAGCAATAAAGTTACAAGCATTAGCCCAAATTGCACTCACACAAATATCATCCAAGGAAGTTATACACAAAAAAGGCTGAAGATATTGCCATAAACCTGGTATAATGGCCTTTTGGTGGTTTGGGTTAAAACAAGCCAACATTTTCATTAACAAAGGTAATACAATCAAGTCAGCCATTGGCCAAGGTCAATTTAGAAACTAGTTTCCCTAATTTTGGATCAGAAAATGAAACAAATAATTGTTCAGATTTCCTCAAATTCTCGGTTCTGTGAAGGTAGAAACATAAATGTCTGTGAATATCTAAAAGGTGTAATATATATTTTCCTTTGAGAAATTCAGAAAGAAGAATGGAAGGTTGATAACCTGATAGACATTAGGTTCTGACACCACCTTAGGAAGAAAGGAAGGAGTGGTCCATAATGACACCATATCCCTGTGAAAAATGAAATATGGAGATTTAGTAGAGAGTCTGAAGTTCAAACACTCTTCTGGCAGAAGTAATAGCAACTAAGAAAATAGTCTTCCAGATCAAAACGTTTAGCTCAGACTTAGCTGATGGTTCAAAGGGGGATTTGGTTAAGGCCTGAAGAACATTATTTAAATCCCAAGGAGTAGAAGTATCCTTTACAGGAGGTCTAAGTAAATTTGTGCCTTTTAGAAAGGCTTTGCAAAGCTTGGATGAAAAACTAAGGTATGGTTATTTACTCCCATATGAAAGTTAGAAATGGCTGCTAATTGTACTCGGACCATTGAGGAGCTAGCTCCTTCATTGAAAACTGTAGCTAAAAAGTCAAAAAGCTTAGAAATTGAGACTGAAAAGGGATTTAAATTCTTTCTGATGTGCCCAAAAAACAAGTCTTTTCCATTTACTTTTGTAAACTTTTCTAATGGAAGGTTCATGGGATGATAATGTGACAGACAGGAGAGGAGAGTCTGGGCTGTATAGAAATCAATGGAACTGGAGAAGCCATGCAGTCAACTTGAGACCTGAAAGGTCCGGATGAATCAGGTCTGTCAGGTGAGATGGTAGGTCTGGAGCTGGATCCAGTACCCGGGCGGATGTAGATGATGAGGCCAAGGAAGGGTAGAGAGATCTGACGAGGCCAATAAGGGGCAATGAGGATAACTGTTATTCAGTTGAGATGCTTTTTGGAGAAATTTAGAAATAAGGGGTAAGTGTAAATAAAACTGGAGAGCTGAGCGTGAAGCAGCGCATCACTGGGGGTATTAGGGCAAAGAATCTACTGCACTAGCTGTTGAGGGAAGATGCAAAAAGATCGCAGCATGGTTAGTGCCACTGAAGGAAAATCCTCTCTGCCACCTTCATGTTGAGAAGACCCCTCATGAGGCATTAGAAAGTACAGTTGTGTACACTTACAATAAATGTAGATGTTCGAGTGTATTCACTGTTGCAGACATCACATTTGGGTTATCTACTTGCAGTAGCCCTCAGTCGGCCTGATTAACAAAGTCTTGGGTCCTACATCGGTTGCTGTCTCATCTTCCATGACGTCAGGTAGTCAGGGGTATAAAGCATGCAGCCGACGCCATTACATCAGTTTTTCTTGCCCCAAATGTCAGGTGCCCCCCACAATGGGAAGCAATTATATATACATAAGGTTGCACCTTCAACAAAAAAGCAAATACACCAAAAAGCTTTAAACATAGTAAGAATAGAGGTATAGCCAACAGAAGTCAGGGGGCTGGAGGGAGGGTAACTAGGACTGCAACAGTGAATACACTCGAGCATTTACATTTATGGTAAGTGTACACAACTGTACTATGTTCTTCGTGTTTCACTGTTGCAGTCATCACATTTGGGTAGATTGCCAAAGTTAAGGATGTGAGGATGCAATTAGATAGCATTAGGACCAGCTACAAGGCCCTGCAAGACTGCAGTGGCAAAGCCAGCTCTGGATTTAGAGAAAATTGGTAAATGGTAATGCTTGGTGAAGGTATGCACAGAACTCCAGGTAGCAGCTTCTAGGATGTCCCTGGTAGGGACACCTCTGAGAAAGGCTGTAGAGGTAGATGCAGCCCCTGGTTGAATGTGGTGTAATCCCCTGTGGGGTAGGTTTTCCATGGTGCTTATAGCAGAAATGAATGCAATGGCCTATCTATTTATTAATGGTTTGCTTTGAAATGGCCTTCCCCTCTGCCCCTGCAGCAAATGCAACCAACAGTTGTTCAGATTTCCTGAGAGGTTTAGTCCTGTCCCAATAAAATCTAAGTTGTCTGTGCACATCTAAGGAGTGCAGTATTCGCTCCCTTTGTTCTGTGGATTAGAGAAGAACTTTGGCAGATGAATGGACTGATTAAGGGCCACACTGGATACCACCTTGGGCATGAAGGAGGGATTGGTCCTGAGGGACACCCTGTCCACATGAAAAATGATGAAAGGCTCCACTGCCATGAGGTCTTGTAATTCAGACACCCTTCTTGCTGAAGAGATGGCTAAAAGGAAAGCTGTTTTCCAAGAAAGGAATTTCAACTCTGCATTTCCAGCTGGCTCAAAAGGAGGTAGAGTGAGTTTTTCCAATACAAAGTTAAAGTCCCAGGCTGGAGTAGGGGCTCTCCTGGGTGGTCTTAAGTTTTTGTCCCCCTCTGAGGAACTATTTCAGCAGTGGATGAGAGAAGAGGGGTGGTTCTGAGTTGTAATGAGCTGAAATGGCTGAGGCATAAATTCTGATGGAGGAAAAGGAAAGGCCCTTGTGCAGCATCTCAGTTAAGTATCGAAGGTAAATTGGGCATTGCTGTGCCCATCCCCTGAGCTTGGTTCTAGGAACAGAATCTTTTCCATTTTTCAGCATAGGATTTTCTTGTACTAGGCCTCCTTGCCTCCAGAATGACATCCAACAATTGCTTACTGAGGGATGGAAACAGAGGGATTAGGTAATTAGCCAGGCTGCCAGGTTCAGGGTTTGAAGCTGTGGGTGCAGAATCTAGCTCTCCTGCTGGGACATCAGGGCAGGGGTCTGAGGCAAGTGCCATGGTGCAAGCAGTGACACTGCATAGAAGAAGATACCAGTGTTGGTGTGGCCAGTCTGGTACAAATCAGTATTGTCCTCGGTTTGTCCTGTTTGATCTTTAGTAGTACCTTGGAGAGGAGAGGCAGAGGGGGAAAGGCATAAACTGATAGGTTTTTCCAGGTGAAGGACAGGGCATCCACTTTCCAAGCTTGTTTGTGGGGAGTCCTTGTGCAGAATATTTCCAACTGGTAGTTCTGGGGGGGGGGGGGCAAACAGGTCTATATCTGGGCTCCTCCATTTGTTTCTCAACATGTCGAATATCTCTGGTTCCAGTTTCCACTCGTGTGGGTCCATGAGATTTCTGCTTAGGTCGTCTGCCAGTGTGTTCAGCTTTCCTAGCAGGAAATGAGCCTGTAGGTGCACTTGGTAGCTCAAGGCTGTGTTCCACAGAGCCATGGCTAGTCTGTAGAGAAGGTATTAGTGGGTTCCCCCTATCTGTTTATGTACCACATAATAGTGGCATTGTCTGTCTTTACCACTAACTGTCCTGAAAGGATGTGGTCCTTGAAGGCTGTCAGAGCATTCTGTACAGCTTTCTTTTTGATTGATGTGCAGGTGCATTTGACTTGGGTTCCATTTGCCCTGAATGCACTTCCCTGCCAAATGAGCCCCCCCCCCATGCATAGTCTGATGCATCTGTTGTTAGGGATTGGGCGGCAGGGGGTAGAGTGAATGGCTGTCCCTTGTTTTGGTGACAGGCGTCTTCCCACCATAGGAACTCTATCTGTAGACAAGGAATGATAGGAATCATTGCTTCTAGATCCTGAGAATGTTGACACCATAGACTTTTCGGATACCACTGTGGTTTCCTCATATGCAGTCTTGCATATGGAATTTAGGAGAATGCAGGAGGCCATGAACCCCAGGGCTTGCAGAATTTTCCTTGAAGATAGCTGGGTCTTTGTGGCCAGTAGGTTGTCAAATGAACTTATTTTTCTGGTGTGAGAAAAGCCATCTGGGAAGATGTGTTCAAGCTTGCTCCCAGGAATATAATTTGTTGGCAGGGTACAATAGGCGATTTATTTTCAGTTATGGTGTACAATTAAACAGTCCACCAGAACCAACAAATGTTCAACCATGCGATGTATTTTATGTGGGCATGACTACACGAAGCTTGAAAACAAGAATAGGGGAACATGTCAGTTCAATCAGGAGAAAGGATGAGCACAATGCACTTTATTTGCATAGTGCAGTATGTGGGAATTTTAACAAATTTTTATTTTTTATTATAGATAGGGTTAAGT
This sequence comes from Protopterus annectens, assembly GCF_019279795.1. NCBI lineage: Eukaryota > Metazoa > Chordata > Ceratodontiformes > Protopteridae > Protopterus > Protopterus annectens. The sequence continues at coordinate 368,739,127 of NC_056748.1, read as the reverse complement.
CTAACATTCAGTGTGATGCACAGAACAGGGTAGCAAGGTTAGAAATGGAATGGCAGCTTAGGCTCAATGCTACCAGGCGCCCTGGGCTAAATGAATGTGTCACCATAAAGCCTCAGTTAAAATACATAAGTAGTGTTATTTAGAGGAACTGCAATTTTATATTACATTTTTATATGTATACATATGTAGTGTATGACTATTATAAGTTTATTAAAGGTTATGAATTGTTTTTTTAAACTAATACTTGGTTGTAAATGTATTCTTAAGAAATTGTCTGTTTGATTGATTTATTGATTAATTGGATGGGTGGGGAGAATGCATTCTTGCTTTAAATGTGGAGTGTTTTTTATATGGAGTGTTTTATTGTCAGACTCTGAAGAAGCCAGGTTGCTGGTGAAAGCATATGCTTAGTCTGTTGTTGGTTGAATAAATCTTCGTGTTTCAGATCTTGAGTATTCATTCAGTGCACACTGTGGTTCGAATTTCATTTTATTTTCTCAGTTATGGTGTACCCCAGAGAAGTTAGCAATTTCTGTACAAACACCAGATGATTCAATAGTATGTCCTGGTTTTCTGCCTGAATTAGACAATTATCCAGTTATGGATATATTTGGATATTTCTTTGCCTACAAAATGCAATGACCGGAGCTAGGCACTTTGTGAATACCCTGGGCCCAGTAGATAAGCCAACGGGCAGTGCAGAGAACTGACAGTGCATGTAGCCTGCTCTGAAGTGTAGGTATCTTATGCAGGATTCCCTTATTGGGATGTGCAGGGAGGCTTCCTTTAAATCCAGCGTTGCCAACCAGGCATCCTTGCCTAGTATAGGAAGCAGCTGGTGGAGAGTTAGCATCTTTAATTTTGGAATCACCAGAAATGTGTTTAGGATAGAGAGGTCCAGTATAGGATGCTAGGAACCGTCTTTTCTGGACACCAGAAAAAGTCTTGAGTAGAAGCCTTGCCCCTTTTCCTCTTCGGGAACAGGCTGAATAGCCTTGATGCTTAACAGGGCGAGAATTTGCTTTTGAGCCTCTGCCCACTGATTTGGGGTTAGGTCTGGCCAACTGTTTGGCGTTGGTAAGGAGTGAAAGTGGAATCTGTATCCTTGGGAAACTATATTTAAAACCCATTTGTCCTGGGTAATGAGTTCCCAATTTTTTTGCCTGGCGGGCAATCTTTTCCCCCTAAGGGAATGGTCAGTTGTGCAGGGCTTGGAAGATTTAAAGTCAAGTCATTGAGACAGTTTATCATAGGGGGGAGGTCTTACCACTCCCTGCTTTGGAAGTGGGAGCCTCCCACTTCTTAGTCCTGTGAGTACCTCGGGACTGAAGCCTGAGTGTTCTGCTGGTTCTGGGTTTGGACTGAGAACGCTTGAAAGAGGCAGGAAAGGACCAATTTTTAAGGGACCAATGCCTACTAAATCTGGGAGGCTGTAGTTGCAGGAAATCTTTACAGTTTGCATAGATTTAGCTTTTTCCTACATCTTTTTAAGCACTTCTTCTCCTTTGTTGCCAAACAGGCGGTCTTAGTTTAAGGGCGCATCCAGCAATTTAGCTTTAACATGACCTGGCAAAGATTCCTCCTTAAGTCAAGCATGCCTTCTAAGTACAGACCCAGTGACAGCAGCCCTGCAAGATGCCTCTAGGGAATCAAAACCACATTGCAAAGTATGTTTTCCAACTTGTTCAGCAGAATGCATTAAATCCTGTAAATCTTTACTTTCAGCACAGTCAGGAATCAACATCATTTTCTGTTTATGCAATCCGATAATATGCTGCTGATACTTTAACATATGAAAATGGCAGTTTAAGGCCCTAATGGCCAAGGTTGCAGAAGTGTATACCTTCTTACTCCATCTATCCAGCGCCCTGGAATCTCTATCAGAGGGGGTAGGATTTTTGGCAGTAGTAGCCTTAATGCCCTTGGGTCCCTGTGAAATGGTCTCAGGATCCGCAGTAGGATTTTTAAAAAGGAACTTGTGATAGTCAGGAACCCTGTAATATCTATCTTGTTTTCTGGGAACAGGAAGTAGAGTCAGGGGCCAAGCTAGATTCCGAAAAGGCATCATCAACTATGTCCAGTACAGGGGGGATAGCTAAAGGCCTGTGTTGGGGCAGGAGTAAGAAATCCCTAAGCCTCTTTTTAGAGTCAGAGTAATCCTGGCTTTCCCAGCAAAAATGCTCCCTAAGAGTATGCAAGCTTTCCCCAAAAGAGAAATCCTCTGGAGGGGAAGCAGAGGGAAGAGAGTCCTCTGCATCAGAATCCTCATAAATAGATAAGGGTAAATCCTGGTCTTCAGAGGAAACAGAAATTTCAGAGTCCTGATCAGAAGAATCATAAGCAAAGTCAGTTCTAGGTCTCAGAGGGGGAAGGTTGGCTTCCCCTGATTAAAGTAATAAGATCTTCAGCCATTCTTATCATTTGTTTTTTAGTCATAGAGGCCTGACCATGCGGTCAGGGCGTCTGTTTTCTAGGCATGGATCGAGATTTAGGCCTTGAAGAAGATGGCATTGGTTTAATGTGCAAGTCAGTAGGCCTGAATACACCCTCAGAAGCCGGTGACTGCACAGCGGCTCCGGACCCATCCAAGGTAGAGACACATCTGCAGGTTACACAGTTGCAAGCATCTCGCGGCATACTAGACACCGAATGGGTCCCAGTAGAGGCCTGCGAATCTGAAGTAGCGGGTATCAGAGGCTGTGAAAGCACCAGAGTACTGGTGAATTCGCGACTAGCTTAGGAGAAGTGTCGTCGGCAGTTTTGGACCTATGCGGTCTGTCTCTGCCTTTATCTTTGCTTTTTTTGGAATGTCGGTAGTCGGGTGGCTTACCGAAGCCATATCTGGATAATTGAACAGAGTACCAAAATATTTAGAAGCGTAAATAAACTGACTGTTTAAATAAGGCACAAAACTGACAGCAAGGTACATCGTGGTCAGGGCCTAGGCAAGGAATGCAGTACAAATGAAAATCTTTATGAGGTATTTGCTTTCCACAAGAAATACAATTACTGACTTTTACTGACATTGGTTTAGAGCAAGAAAAAGTATCCCCATTGGGGTACTTAGCTTAGTTGAAGACTTCGGTTCTGAAACTCAAACGAAAATTTCAGGAGTACGCCAACTGGCACTTGCGAACTGCTTCTGCTTCGGGCACCGCACGGCAAAAAAGACTAATGTAATGGCGTCGGCTGCATGCATTATAACCCTGACTACCTGACATCATGGAAGATGAGACAGCAACCGACGCAGGATGCAAGACTTTGTTACTCAGGCCGACTGAGGGCTACTGCAAGCAGATAACCCAAATGTGATGACTGCAACAGTGAAACACGAAAAACATCAGACCTGCTTAACTTGTTTGCAATCACTTTGGACTTCCCTGGGATGTGTGTTGCTATCAGAAAGTGATTGGATGAGACTGCCCACTGCCAAATGCTCATAGCGTCTCAACAAAGAGGGTAAGATCTGGTTGCCCCTTGTTTGTTGATATACCAGACCGCACACATATTGTCCATCTGAATCACAATAGTCTCGGTTGGGAGCATCTTGGAAGGCATGCAATGGTAGGACGACAGCTCTCATCTCCAGGACATTAATATGCATGTAGGCCTTTTCCGGGGACAATGTGCCTTGGACCATTCTTCCCAAGAATGAGCCCCCCCCGCCCAATCCAAGAGGTGTCTGTGGTCATGGTGGCCTTCGGTTGAGGGAGAATAAAGGAACATCCTTCTTCTATTTGACTGGAGTGGATCCACTACAAAAGGCAATTTTTGCAAGCTTGCATTATTTTGACTTGACTGAATAATGGTTGCTAGAGAATAGACCACTGAGTTGCAAGTGTCCACTGAAGGATTCTCATATGGAACCTTGCTAGCAGTACAAGAGTAATTACCAATGACATGGATCACAATGCTTGGAATATCAGATGGGCTGAAAGAGAACAAATAACAAGGGGAATTAGCTCAAATGGTAGAGCACTTCTTTAGCATGACAGATGTAGCGGGATTGATGCCCGCCATTCTCCATCCTTTCCCTGCCCTAATTGAAATGTTGCACATCAGGACAAATGCTCAAGAGTTACCAACTCTAGGGATATCAACCTAGCTTGTGACATTAACAGATCATGCTGGAGAGACAGATACATCACCCAGAAACTGCTCCTTCTCTGGAAAAGACTCCCTCTATGTAAAACGGAGCTCCTCAGTGACCCTATTCAAATGCAACCTACATAACTGGATGGGAGACAGTAAATTCACACCTGGGGTGGCAACCATGTCCCTCATGGACAGGGGTAGCCGGTGTTGATCACAGACCCACTCTGTTCATAAACTTATTCTGCAAACTACCCAAAAAAGAACAAATGGGGATACTTGGGATTAACATGGCCAGGCCTGTAAAGGCTCTAAGGCTGCTAGCCTATGAACCTATGAACTCTGAATGATCTTTTTGACCTGGAACTGAGTTGTATGAATCTGGGACAGAAGGAAAGAAGCTATTTGAGTGACTGTATTGAAAAGAGCATCAATGAATTCCATAATATGAGTTGGGATTTGTTGCAATCGACAGAAATCCCCAGACGAGAGCACTGCTAGAGTAAGTAGTCCCATGCTAACATTACTTGATGTCTGGTTGAAGCAGTCAGGAGCCAGTCATCCAGATATGGAAACACTCGGAATTCCCACAGTCTCAAATGAGCTGCAACTACTGCCATGCACTTAGTAAACACCCTGGGGGCGGTGGTAAGACCAAATGGCAGTTCGCTGAATTCATAATGACTGGCTCTCAGCCAAACGTGTATATATCATCTGGATCATCTGTTCATTTTGATGTGATAGCATGAATCCTGAAGAGTTATCGAGCACATCCAGATGTCCTTGTGCAGAAACAGCAGAATGGACTGAATCATGACCATCCAGAACTTTGTATACTTAATCGATCAATTTAGTTTGCTGAGATCCAAGATTGCACTCCAGTCCCATGTCTTTTTTGGCACTAAAAAGATCTTGAATACGTTTTGGATTTTATCTGGTCTGGGGCATTAGTGCAATTCATGACTTCAAGTAATCTAGAGGAAAAAATAAGTCAAATGTACTCAGAGCTGATTAAAATAAATGAAACACTGAAAGAGTATATCAAACTCAAATAACAAAAGGGTGAAAGATTGAGGAAGTTTTAAAAAATATTAAAATGAAGTAATACAACTGAAAAAAAAATCAGACATCAAAAAGAAGAAAAGGTTGGCTGTATAAGCTGATCAAGAAGAGACGTTTAAAAAAATAGTAGAATTAGAGGACACAGCACATTGGGAAGCCTGACATTTTCTGCTGTACAACAGAAGCTGGAAGGAACAGACTATTAATTTTATGAAAGCAGAAACAAGCAACTGGACTGGTATTCCACAGTAGGAGATGTTAACTGAAAGGGCACACTATACGTATGTGCCAAACAAACCTGGCCATGAGAAAGCAACCCAGACCTTTAAAAGTAAAGATACAATCCTACCAGCAGGAGCGGATTCTAACAAAACTGTAGCAGAAGGACAAAGCACTAAAAGTGGGAGAAAGTAGAGTGCTTGTAGAAAATAATCACTAACTGTACAACAGGCAGAAGAGGAGTAAATCTATTCCACTAATCAATGAATGTCAAGAAGCAGGTATGAGATTCAAGCTGATGTACCCAATTATTCTCAGAATATTCTTTTCTGGCAGGACAAAATCATTTTTTGATGCAGAGTATGCTAAGGAGGAAATATAAAAGTCTGTCCAACAAAAAGTGAGTTATGAAAGAGGAAAAGATTCTGCTTCTTGTTCTTCTGGTAATAAAGATCACATAGAGATTGCACCAGTAAAACCTTTTCCAATGTTTCAATGAGAAATGCTTGACAGAAAAAAAAACACGAGTCGACTAAAAGAACCAGGAGTACGTTGGAAATGAAGCAGAGACTGGATTTGGGACATGGAGATCAACAGGAATAAAACTAGCAACTCGGAAATTGACAAATAAATGTGAGGTTACAAAGCAATTATATCTGTGAAACATGACAGAACAAGAAAAGCTGGAAATATTGTTTTTTTTTTTTTTTACTTTGTTAAACTTGTAGGGACTCCAAAGCAGATGCACTACTTCATGCCATTAATGTCTGGAAGAACATTTAGGAGGGGTGAAGAGGGAAGAAAGAGTTAACTAAGTAAAACAATTTTTTTCTTAACAGTAGTGCTTTTATAATGCATGATATAATCTGCATGCTACAAAGTAAAGTTTTCTCAGTTATTTTCAAGTGTAAATTAAAATAAGTAGGTGCCCTGTTTTTCCTCCTTTCTTTCGCCTTGTTCAGTTTTAAGAAATGTATGCACTGCAATGTAAAAAAAAAAAAAAAGAAGAAAAGTCTGGTCAAAAGAGCAGGATACAAGAAAAGCTGATGTGCTGTTTGCAGTCTTGCATAAGGAAATGAGTGGATTAAGGCTCTTGACTTGATTTAGTAACAATTCTTAAGAGAAAGCAACTAAATAAAGAACAATGTCTAGCAAATAAATGAGGGCTTGTAGAAGCAACTCTGTATCTGGTTCTCATGTTTCCATGGAAATACTCTGATAAAGAGCAATAAAAACAGAATACTTATTTATTTCAATTGCTAGGAGATAATGTTTTCTGAAAGCATTCAAGTGTTCTCTCAATTTGGGAAAGTAATAAAGAGAAGACACAACCAAACAGTACTTAGTAAAAGGACAGGCTGTACCATGAGTCTTAGCATGGATAACCTTCCATTTATGTTAACCCAAGTCTGTAAGTTTGGCTGTCAGTCTGCGTCAACTGCTCCTACTAGGAGGGTAAAACTTCAATATTTTAAGATGTACACAGTTTTGTGTGTTAGTATTATGTTAATATGTTTTAAGAGTGTATTGGGGAGTGTGTTTTTTGTTTGAGGACTTTCAATAAAAAAGTTTTATAAGGTGTGACATAGGTTCAAATGGATATGACAAGAAACAACTGTATAAAAGATCAACCTGCCAAACATTAGTTTATACATATAACACAAAAGCTGGAACTGGACACTTGACAAAAAAAGTTGTTATTCATAAAAGGCAGAAATAACGGGTCTATATTATAACAACGAATGATCAGATGATTGAACGTTGTTATATCGACCCCTAAATTTCGAAAACGCATAACAGCAGACAACCAGAACAGCAATTTTTTTCCAGGTAAAAAAAATCACTGCCCCCCAAAAAAACGCTAAATGAATTGGGGGGCATCGCCCCCCCCCACACCGCCCTACTTAAATATACCAACTATGAGATCGCACTACAGTGGAGGAAACGGCACAACCCAGACGGCCAGCCCAGCGATTTCTTTCCCTGGGAAAAAAATTGCTGTTCCGGCAGTTCGCTATTTTGCCGGTTCGACGTTTAGTGTTTGAACTAACAGCATTTGATCACCTGATCGTTTGCTAAAGTAAAGTAGACCCGAAATAACTTTGTTAACATAATGACACTTTCTATATTATCTTTAAATGTAAATGGTCTTAAAGATGTATATAAAATGGAAGAGCAGTGAATTATATTAAAAGTGTAGAGTGCAAATAGCTAAGCTACAAGAGACATTTGAAAAGAAATTAACATGCAAATTTGATAAAGAAGGTTTTTCAGGATGGTTATTCAGTAGAATACCTGGGACAAAGGAAAAGAGGAGAACTTACATTAACTGCAAGAGGACCTCCAAAAGTGATAGAAGAGGATAAAAAAAGATAATAAAGGTAGACTTGTAGTACTAACGGAATAATACTGGCAAGGGATGATGATTACACTAGCATGAATTTATATTCTACCTAAAACTGCTATAATGAAGCTTAAGAAAATTCTGGGAGAAATAATCAACTTCTAGCAGGGAATATTACTCATAGGTGGGGAGTGGAATTTGATTTGCAGCAGTGAAGATGCATCTTTGGGGGGGGGGGGTCCAGAAGGGAAAATAGAGAAGGGTAGATTTTTAAAGAAATTTAGAAAAATACTTGGCATGGAAGATGTGAATTCAGTAGTAGGGGCTTGGAGTGAATTTACATATCCTTCCCTGAGATAGAAAAACAGATCTAGACTAGACATAACACATTTCACAGGAACATGTAAATTTAATTGAAAGTTTTGAATATGCACCCAATAACTATTTCAGATAATGTGCTTATAATAACTAGAATAAAAATGCAGGGTAATGTAATAAAATGGGACTCTGTCACATTCTAGCCTATCTGTTAAAGAGAGGAATTTAAGGAATGTGTAGTGGAAATTATTCAGGAGTTATTAAAGGAGATAGAAGTTTCTTCTGAAAATATAGCTAGGGAGTGGGATAAAATTAAACTGGAGGTTAAAAATAGTGTAGAAATAAATGAGAGAGAGATATGGTTAAGAAGTAACAAGAATTATTTAGAGGGACTAGCAAAGGTCAAAGTATTGCAGAATGGGAGGAATCTCACAGAACAAGAACAGGAGCAACTGCAAAATGCTAAACAGAAAATAAAAGATTACCTCGATAATATGCATGATTTTAGAAAGATTGTTGTTAAGCAACTGTTTTTTGATAACTCTAAAGCACAAAAAATTTCGCACAACAACTCCGGCAACAGAAAATGTTGTTGCCAAGTTTAGGGAGTCTATAACAAGGAAGATACCGAGATCATGTAGAGGTACTAGAAATATTTGAAAAATTTTATGAAAGAAGAGAGTAATACGTAAATCAAGAAAAGGTACAACTGGAAATGTTTATGGAAGAATTAAGTATGCCAAGGTTAGAGGCAGATGAGGCTCAATTACTAAGATGGGAGGAGATGAGATAAAAATGCTGATGTACAACCAATCCACAGGAAAGTCTCCAGGAATAGATGGTATTCCTGTGGAAGTTTGGACGCTGGAAGGGAAAAAAACTGATAAAGATCTAGAAGGTTTTGTTTAATGGTATTTTAAGAGAAGAAGCACAAACATCCTGGAGAAAAGCAGTGGTGGATGTAATACCTAAAGATGGTAAAGACCCATCAGATCCAGCTTCATACATGTTCATTTCAATCATAAACCATGATTATAAAGTATAAAACAAAAACAAAAATCACACCGGAACAACGGAGACTAGACCCAGCAATCGCAATGGATAAAAAATATAAGCATAAGACACACACCACCATGCGCTGGGTCTGACGGCTTGTATAATACAAAATCCAAACTCCACAAACAGAACAGCAATGCAGCAAATCAGTTCAAAAACGGCCACAACTGCAGTATTAAAACAAAGCAGTTTAATGATAAAAACTGTTAGCGCTTTCACCCGTAGGCTTCTTCAGACAGTTACAAAAGAAAACATACCATCCCCATTTTAAATACTAGAACACTGGTGATAATAGGTCAGTTCTGAGCACATGTCAAATGCCATTTACTATACACCTGAAAAGTAACTCAGATTGTAATAGAGACAAAACACTTTAAATATAACAAAGCTAACAAGCGCTAAACATTAAAATTTTTAAAATACTTTAAAACAATTAAAACATTCAAGGAAACTGTTCACATATGGAGCATTGGCACAAACCATAATAAGAACATATTGAAAAACATATTATGGTCTAAAGCATCTTCTATTTCTTAGTGCAGGGGTTATATTAACCTTTTCATTAAGCCCTGGGGACTTATCTGCCCTGCACCTAATAATCCATTGCATCTCTCTCTCCAAAGTGCAGTTAATAATATCTCCACCTCTCTTGCTCAAGCTGCACTGCCTCAATAACACAAAACAAAAATGTATGTTGTGTACCAGTGGCTAAAACATGTCTAGCTAGAGCATTAGTAGTACTGGCTATTCTAATCTGATATATATGCTCCCTCATCCGCTCCCTTAACGTCCTATTGGTTTTACCTATATAGAACGAGGTACAGGCGGAGCACCTAGCCAAATAAACCACATTCGAATCCAAACAATTGGTACCTGTAGAAAATTTAAATTCATAGTTGGTAACAGGATGAATGAAGGAATCCCTAGTATCTATCAACGCACACTGATTGCAATGTCCACATGGGCGTGTGTTCCTACCTAATCCATCAACATGATCTGGAACTGATGGTATAGTTCTATGACACAACATGCTCTTTATGTTAGGTTTATTCTTATAGCTAAATAAAGGTTTCGAACCAACAATTTCCTTAACCACAGGATCTAAGGTCAACACCTCCCATCTATTCTCCATAAAATTCCTAATAGACCTGGCATCCTTGGTATAAAAAAGGGGGGCCCTTACAATACTTTGTGGGGGTCCGTTTGCTAAGGGTACAGCATCATTCACCACATATGAATCTGAAAAGTATGGCCTTGCCTCAGTACTACGTAAAGAGTCCACTTCTGATCTCATCTTATTAAAGGTACCCTGATCATATCCTCGTGACAGGAACATCTCACCCATTCTGTTAAGTTCTTGTAAATAGCCTATATCAGATGGATTCAACCTTGAGGCCCTCATTATCTGTCCTTTCATAACATTTTCAAATACATAGGTAGGATGCATGCTACTCCTGTGGAGGAGTGCATTACGATAGCATGATTTCCTATGTATAGAAGTGTTAATAAGTCCATCTGGAAGCCTGCACATGTCAACATCTAAAAAAGAGATGGCATCTTCCGAATAACTAAGAGTAAACTTCAAAAACTTGGTGGAATGATTGACATTCTGAACGAAGGACAATTCCTCCTCAGTTCCAAACCAAACGAGGAAAAGATCATCCACAAACCTCCTGTAAAACTTTACATTATCCTTAAAACAGCTCAATTTAAACAAATACTGGTCTTCCCACTCTGCCATTACTATGTTGGCGTAGCTATTGGCACAAGAAGTGCCCATAGCTACGCCATCATTTTGTAGGTATATAACCTCACCAAACATAAAAACATTATTTGTAAGTACAGTTTCCAAGAAAAATGCTAACAAATCAATAAATCTATTAGTAAAACTAGAATTCCTACGTAGATGGTTAAGAAAAAACTGCACGCCTACCTCATTTGGTATAACAGTGAACAAACTCACCACATCGAGGGTTACCAATAAAAACTTACTGTGGGATTCTACATCTCTCAAAAAATCATATAAATCTACCAGAAATTGTTTGCTGTCCTTAAGGATATGAGCACACTTATCTACCAGAGGTCTAGAATGATGTTCAATATAAATGGACATAGGTTCGGTCAACCATCCTTGTCCCGAGACAATAGGTCTCATGGGAGGTGGATTAACGGACTTATGTACCTTGGGCAACCCTTGTACTATAGGAATGCGTGGATTCTTCACCTTTAAATAATTATAAAGCTCCTCAGTAATATCATAATTCAAAACCAAATCATCCAACACCTCAAAAACTGTAAACACCTTCTCAGTAACCAATGTCATATCAATCTCCGTATAAAACGAATCTGTGATCAACAATGTTTGCATACAATCCACATATGCTTGTGTATCCATCAATACAATAGGACCACCTTTGTCTGCCGGTCTAATAACGATTTCAGGGTCATGCTTTAGGGCTTCTAAGGCCTGTCGCTGCTTCATATTCAAATTCTGGGTATATCTACAACGTCTATTAATAGTAAAGTGCTGATATATATCATTCTCAACAAGACGTGAGTAAGTGTCTAACAAAGGGTGTAGCTGTGGTAGATACACACTATTCTGTTTAAACCTCACCTCTCTCACTTCTTGGTGAGGTGAATGAAAATCTATCAAACTATACATTCCTCACAAATGCCTTCAAATCTAGTATAGACTCAACCAAATCGCCACGTTTAGTGGGTGTGAAACTGAGGCCCCTATTCAGTACCTCATATTCAAATTGAGTCAACGCTCTCTTAGCTAAATTAATCACTAACGTGCTGTGTTCTTCTCCCACATTTTCTTCAATGTAGGACCTACTATTTCGTTGGCTGACCCTTTCCTCTTGTGCCGTCCACGGCTCAAAGACCTCCCCCTCCCTAATCGACGGTCTTGTGCTATGGGGAAAGGGTGAAAAGTAATGTCAGTATTATTTTCCAAATTAGGAGAGCTCCCCACAAGGGGAGTCCTCTTCCTTACAACTACATCATTACCCTTGAGCTGTGAAGCATTCCCAAATGTGTGCACCACTGTTTCCTCAGTGTTAGTATTCACAATAACATCTGATGCTGTTGTTATAGTATTCACAGCTATGGGAGGCACTATAGCATCAACAGAAGCATTAACATGTGAGGTACCTAAAACAGGCGCCTCAAAAACGACAGCTACTTCAGAACTAACAGTTGGTTTAGTCACATTACTAAGACCCTTATCACCATTCAATACATTGCTCCTATTCCTATTAAAAGAAGCAGCATTACCCCTGTTGACAGAATGGTCATTGACAACAGTTCTAGGCCAAGTAAAAACATGGTTATTATTAAAGTCCTTTAAATCCCTAAGGATTTTGCCTTTCTTTTGTTCCAGCAGTCGCCTTTCAAACATACTAACATTGTCTATTGCATTCTCCAGCAGTTTAATGATAGTCCCATCAGAGTCTCTACCTTTAATTCTATCATATAGTTCATTTACTGTTCGTATCAATGCATCTTCCCTCTGGTTTATGAAACTCTATTAAGAGCTTCATATAATTGTTACTTAGTTCTATGTTAAGACGCTGCCATTTACACAGCAGCTCAGGAAACAAATTACCTGAGGTAGGCATTTTAAGAATACGCAGGCCACGTGGAATAATCCGTTTGGCCAAACAGTGTTGGCGTTGAAGCTGCAACCTTTTCAATTTAATAAATTCCTTCTCGAATCTGTCTAAATCCTCCGAAACAGAAAGCACAGTTCCTGCATCCATGTCCTTATTGTTCTCAGTTAAACGCGGTTCATACAAGAGCAGCAAGTTAGTACCACCTCTCACATAATCTTGAAAATCAGTTAAGGTACCATGGTATCATGCCATAGCTGTGAATACTATAACAACAGCATCAGATGTTATTGTGAATACTAACACTGAGGAAACAGTGGTGCACACATTTGGGAATGCTTCACAGCTCAAGGGTAATGATGTAGCTGTAAGGAAGAGGACTCCCCTTGTGGGGAGCTCTCCTAATTTGGAGAATAATACTGACATTACTGCTATCTATTCTTGGCCCTCTTCTCTTCACCATCTTTGTTAATGACCTGCCCACAATCACCCCCCATGCCACGTGCATTCAATATGCAGATGATTCGACTATCATCAGCACTGCCTCCAACCTGGCAGACCTCACTGCTTCAACCCAAGATACCTTCAACCTAATAGAAAAATGGTTCTCAAGTCGACAACTAGATCTCAACCCCAACAAAACAAAACTACTTACTTTCTCACCCACTAACAAGACTCTTCCCCCCACCTTCTCTATTACATCCTCCAATGGAATCACTATATCACCAGAAGCTCACACAAAGCTATTAGGTGTTACCATTGATAACTCCCTTAAATTTGACACCCATTTCAATCTTACCATCAAAACCGTCAATAAAAGCTTGGCTCTCTCTATAAAGTAAAACACTTTCTCACTCCTCACGCTAAAATTACAATTGCCAGCACACACCTACTATCAACTCTTTTCTATGCCTCCCCTCTTTACAAACCTAAACAAGACAACCCTTAACAAACTTGCTTCTTGTTACAATCACATAGCTAGATTTGCCACAAATTCCACCTTTAGAACACACCACTGCACTAACTTGAAGCAACTAGGGTGGTTAGAGTTTTCCAGCCAACTCCACTTCAACCAACTCAAAACGGCTCACCAGATACTGTATCACCCAGAGAAAACACCAGCTCTGAAAAACATCATTCACCCCTATATTAACCTGCAATCTTTACGCTCCTCCAATAAGATCTTAGCTCAAACTACCAAAGCCAATAATTCTGCTGGGGATTCTCTATTCTCAAACTTTGTAGGTAAAATGTGGAACTCCCTACCGACCATGCTCACCTCAGAACCCTCACTCCTACAATTCAAAAAAAAGCTTAAACCCCATCTCAATACTCTCTGGCAATGTCCCTGTTCCAAACCTGATTAACCATGATCATTTACCCTTCTCTTACCTCACTATCCTTAACCGCTTTTTAACAAGGCGCCTCGCCTTTGTAACTGACCTATGTTTTTTTTTTTTTATGCTGCTGCTGTTTTTTTTTTTTCCCAAGATGTGATGTATCTTTATATTGTATTTAGAACTCAACTATCTTCCTTTTTTTGCATTAAGTCACAAACAATGTTCAGTGCCTCACCTAAGTTCAGTCAGATGAAGTGAAATCGAAAATCCAAAAGTCACAAAAGACTGAACACTGCTGGAGTCAAACACCTTCTGTTTATTTAAAACACCAAACACATAAAAGATGAGCGCTTTCGGGCCTCTGCCCTTCATCAGATCTGATGAAGGGCAGAGGCCCGAAAGCGCTCATCTTTTATGTGTTTGGTGTTTTAAATAAACAGAAGGTGTTTGACTCCAGCAGTGTTCAGTCTTTTGTGACTTTTGGATTTTTTTGCATTAATAATGTTCATATGTCTGTTATGTACTTGGAGCTTTTCTCCCCGGGCCTCCGCTGAAAATGGACATGTATCCAGTCGGACTCTCCCGGTTAATAAATGTAAAATAAATAAATAAATAAATTACTTTCCACCCTTTCCCCATAGCACAAGACCGTCAATTAGGGAGGGGGAGGTCTTTGAGCCGTGGACGGCACAAGAGGAAAGGGTCAGCCAACGAAATAGTAGGTCCTACATTGAAGAAAATGTGGGAGAAGAACACAGCACGTTAGTGATTAATTTAGCTAAGAGAGCGTTGACTCAATTTGAATATGAGGTACTGAATAGGGGCCTCAGTTTCACACCCACTAAACGTGGCGATTTGGTTGAGTCTATACTAGATTTGAAGGCATTTGTGAGGAATGTACAGTTTAAGATAGATTTTCATTCACCTCACCAAGAAGTGAGAGAGGTGAGGTTTAAACAGAATAGTGTGTATCTACCACAGCTACACCCTTTGTTAGACACTTGTTGAGAATGACATATGTCAGCACTTTACTATTAATAGATGTGGTAGATATACCCAGAATTTGAATATGAAGCAGCGACAGGCCTTAGAAGCCCTAAAGCATGACCCTGAAATCGTTATTAGACCAGCAGACAAAGGTGGTCCTATTGTATTGATGGATACACAAGCATATGTGGATTGTATGCAAACATTGTTGACCACAGATTCGTTTTATACGGAGATTGATATGACATTGGTTACTGAGAAGGTGTTTACAGTTTTTGAGGTGTTGGATGATTTGGTTTTGAATTATGATATTACTGAGGAGCTTTATAATTATTTAAAGGTGAAGAATCCACGCATTCCTATAGTACAAGGGTTGCCCAAGGTACATAAGTCCGTTAATCCACCTCCCATGAGACCTATTGTCTCAGGACAAGGATGGTTGACCGAACCTATGTCCATTTATATTGAACATCATTCTAGACCTCTGGTAGATAAGTGTGCTCATATCCTTAAGGACAGCAAACAATTTCTGGTAGATTTATATGATTTTTTGAGAGATGTAGAATCCCACAGTAAGTTTTCATTGGTAACCCTCGATGTGGTGAGTTTGTTCACCGTTATACCAAATGAGGTAGGCGTGCAGTTTTTTCTTAACCATCTACGTAGGAATTCTAGTTTTACTAATAGATTTATTGATTTGTTAGCATTTTTCTTGGAAACTGTACTTACAAATAATGTTTTTATGTTTGGTGAGGTTATATACCTACAAAATGATGGCGTAGCTATGGGCACTTCTTGTGCCAATAGCTACGCCAACATAGTAATGGCAGAGTGGGAAGACCAGTATTTGTTTAAATTGAGCTGTTTTAAGGATAATGTAAAGTTTTACAGGAGGTTTGTGGATGATCTTTTCCTCGTTTGGTTTGGAACTGAGGAGGAATTGTTGTCCTTCGTTCAGAATGTCAATCATTCCACCAAGTTTTTGAAGTTTACTCTTAGTTATTCGGAAGATGCCATCTCTTTTTTAGATGTTGACATGTGCAAGCTTCCAGATGGACTTATTAACACTTCTATACATAGGAAATCATGCTATCGTAATGCACTCCTCCACAGGAGTAGCATGCATCCTACCTATGTATTTGAAAATGTTATGAAAGGACAGATAATGAGGGCCTCAAGGTTGAATCCATCTGATATAGGCTATTTACAAGAACTTAGAATGGGTGAGATGTTCCTGTCACGAGGATATGATCAGGGTACCTTTAATAAGATGAGATCAGAAGTGGACTCTTTATGTAGTACTGTGGCAAGGCCATACTTTTCAGATTCATATGTGATGAATGATGCTGTACCCTTAGCAAACGGACCCCCACAAAGTATTGTAAGGGCCCCCCTTTTTTATACCAAGGATGCCAGGTCTATTAGGAATTTTATGGAGAATAGATGGGAGGTGTTGACCTTAGATCCTGTGGTTAAGGAAATTGTTGGTTCGAAACCTTTATTTAGCTATAAGAATAAACCTAACATAAAGAGCATGTTGTGTCATAGAACTATACCATCAGTTCCAGGTCATGCTGATGGATTAGGTAGGAACACACGCCCATGTGGACATTGCAATCAGTGTGCGTTGATAGATACTAGGGATTCCTTCATTCATCCTGTTACCAACTATGAATTTAAATTTTCTACAGGTACCAATTGTTTGGATTCGAATGTGGTTTATTTGGCTAGGTGCTCCGCCTGTACCTCGTTCTATATAGGTAAAACCAATAGGACGTTAAGGGAGCGGATGAGGGAGCATATATATCAGATTAGAATAGCCAGTACTACTAATGCTCTAGCTAGACATGTTTTAGCCACTGGTACACAACATACATTTTTGTTTTGTGTTATTGAGGCAGTACGCTTGAGCAAGAGAGGTGGAGATATTATTAACTGCACTTTGGAGAGAGAGATGCAATGGATTATTAGGTGCAGGGCAGATAAGTCCCCAGGGCTTAATGAAAAGGTTAATATAACCCCTGCACTAAGAAATAGAAGATGCTTTAGACCATAATATGTTTTTCAATATGTTCTTATTATGGTTTGTGCCAATGCTCCATATGTGAACAGTTTCCTTGAATGTTTTAATTGTTTTAAAGTATTTTAAAAATTTTAATGTTTAGCGCTTGTTAGCTTTGTTATATTTAAAGTGTTTTGTCTCTATTACAATCTGAGTTACTTTTCAGGTGTATAGTAAATGGCATTTGACATGTGCTCAGAACTGACCTATTATCACCAGTGTTCTAGTATTTAAAATGGGGATGGTATGTTTTCTTTTGTAACTGTCTGAAGAAGCCTACGGGTGAAAGCGCTAACAGTTTTTATCATTAAACTGCTTCGTTTTAATACTGCAGTTGTGGCCGTTTTTGAACTGATTTGCTGCATTGCTGTTCTGTTTGTGGAGTTTGGATTTTGTATTATACAAGCCGTTAGACCCAGCGCATGGTGGTGTGTGTCTCATGATTATAAAGTGTTCATGTCTATAATGGCTAAAAGAACAGCAAAAGTGATGCCAGACTTATAGATATGGATCAATGTGGCTTTGTGGAGGGGAAGCAAACATTTGACAACATTAATAGAACACTGATGATCCAGAGGGAAGCAGAATGTAAGAAAATACCATTGTTGCTGGTAGGTCTTGATAGAGAGAAAGCATTTGATAGAGTAAACTGGGAGATTATGAGCATTTGCTTTCCCTGTTTAAATTTAAGTTTGATTAGGAGGATATACGAGGGATCAGAAGCAAAAATTAAAGTAAGTGGGTTCCTCTCTGATAATTTCTGTTTGAGCACAGGAACAAGACAGGGGTGTTCTCTTTCCCCTTTGTTATTTGCATTACATTTAGAACCATTGGCAAAGAAAATAAGCGACTCAGAAATTCAAGGATATAATTGATACTGTAGTAAAAAAAAAAAAACTGGCTCTGTTTGCAATTATTATTATATACCTGACAAAACCAGAAAAGGCTATTTCTGTGTTGTGGAACATTTTGAGACAGTTTCAAGTCTTTTGGGATACAGAATTACTGAAGCTAAAACAAAGTAAATAAACTGTGTACCCACACACAAATTAGTTCAACCAACAATATCCTTATTTACAGGGACACGATAAAAAGAAGTACTCAGGAGTATGGCTTAAAAAGGATTCTGATGTGGCAGGCAAGGATATGCGGGAATAGACTAAATAAAAGATAATACAAAACTGAAATTGGAAGCTCTGTTTTATGGATAGCAAGATACAAACAGTTAAAATGTTTTTTTCCCTATTGTTTTATACACAGGTTAGACATTTTTATCAACCAAAGGAGAAGTTGTGGATAGCAATTAAAGAGCTGAAGGAATTTATCTGGGAGGGGAAGTTGGCAAGAGTCAAATGGGATACACAACAGAACAAGGCAGTCTGGGATTACCCATTTTGAAGGTGTATTTCAGAGCTACACCATTAAGGTTCCTATACATTGCACACGCAGAAACCTTCAATTCAAATTGGAAAGAGATTACGATGAAACAAGGAAGCTCAATAAACAAGGAGGCGCTGAAATTTTGGATGCAGATCCTTAAGGAGAATAACAATAACCATACAGATTATTATATTCATAAAATAACAAAGTACTGTAAGCACTAAACCAACATGGGAATGAAAAAAGCAGATTCTGATGATAGGGATGACTGCAATTAGGAATACAGACAAGAAAGGGCTGGATTTTACTGGTGAAAACTGGCAAAAGAACCAAGGTACTGTGAGCAAATAATTAGAGAAGGAAAGGTAATAGAATTGGAGTAGGCTAATAATTTATTTGGACTGCAAGCTAGAGATTGCCTTCCCTATCAAGGACTGATATCAGAGAATAGGCAAAGAGAAAGAAATAGGGGATCCTAAGTGAATGACCAGCACTGGTAAAGTTTTTAGTAGAATCTAGAATAGAAACCGATTTTAAAAAGGAATAATTAGTAGAGCATATAAAAAATAAGTTATTTACTAACCATAACGTTCCATCTGAGCAGTTATACTTCATTTTCTGCAACCAGTGGGTATTTGGATCCATATCCGATCCGAGCCAGCAGCATTTTATCAAGTATCTGCTCCAAGCTCCTCCCCTTACCCATAATCCCTCACCTCTCCTACCTTCCCTCAGATCGAGTTTACCACTAACCAAACTATTAGCAACTCAATAACGTTAACCTAGAACAGGTTTGGGGGAAGGAGGGAGGGACGGTTGCAGAAAATGAAGTATAACTACTCAGATGGAACGTTATGGTGAGTACATAACTTCTTTATCTGAAGTAGTTAACTTTATTTATCTGCAACCTGTGGGACAGAGTCCCCAGCTACCAAAACTCCTGGGAGGCCCTCATGGAAGGATATTCTTGAGCACCGCAGAGCCAAAGGATGTTCTCTCTCTAGAGATCAAATCCAACTTACAGTGAGAGATGAATGTATGTGACCTTGCCCAGGTCGCTGCTGCACAGATTTCATCCAGAGAAACCCTAGACCAAAAAGCAGCAGAAGTTGCCATAGATCTGGTGGAATGGGCTTTAATAGGACCAGGTGGGGATAGGCATTTATCCCTATAGACTTGCAGCATACATTGTGTAATCCACCTGGCTAAGGAGACCTTGGAAATGGCCTTGCCCAAAAAGGGTCTAAAAATGGACACGAATAATTGGTCAGACTTACGAAATTGCTTAGTCCTGTGTAGATAGAAACAAAGCTGTCTATGAACATCTAGCAAGTGCAGCTTATATTCACCCTTGTGCTGGAAATTTGGAAAGAACACAGGCAGATTAATCATCTGTTTAATGTTAGATTCAGAAGCCACTTTTGGTAAGAAAGAAGGGTTTGTGCGAAGCAAAACCCTGTCTTTATGAAAAATCAAGTAGGGGGGCACGGCAGACAAAGCTTGGATCTCAGAAACCCTTTTAGCCGAAGTAATGGCCACTACAAAGGCTGTCTTCCAGGACAGAAATTTTAAGTCTATTGACGCTGCTGGTTCAAAAGGGGGAGCCACTAATGCCTGCAGAACTAGAGTAAGATCCCAAGGGTGGACGGAATTCTTAACCAGGGGACACAAGAAAAAACTACATTTTAGAAAGGCCTTGCACAATCTCAAGGAGGCCAGAGCATTCAAATTTTCGCTAATATGAAAATTGGATATGGCTGCCAGTTGTACTTTCACTGTGGAGGAACTAGCCCCTTGTTGAAAAATATATGACAAAAACTCCAAGACTGCAGGAACTGAGACAGTAAATGGATCTGTGTTTCTCTGAGAAGCCCAAATAGAATGTTTCCATTTGCTGCGGTAAACCTTCCTAATGGAAGCTTTGAGGGATGCCACCAGAATAATCTTTACTGAAGATGATAAACCGGAAGTCCTCGCGATCAGGGGAACTGGAGCAACCAAGCCGTCAGCTTGAGGCTGTCCAGGTCGGACAGACTGATGCCTGAGGGATGGGATATGAGATCCGGACAGGGATCTAGATAGAATCCATGGAGGAATTAGAGCATGAGACAAGGGGAACCTCACTTGACACGGCCAGAACGGGGCAATGAGGATCACTTTCCACCCCAGTCGGTATGCTTTCTGAAGAAACTTCAGAATTAGAGGTAGCGGGGGATAGACATACAGTAACCCGGGAGGCCAAGCATGGACTAGAGCATCTCTGCGGGAGCCCCCTGGGGAGGAGATTAGAGCAAAGAACTCACTGCACTTCGCGTTGGAAGGAGATGCGAAGAGATCACAGCAAGGTTGACCCCACGCTAGGAAGATCTCCTACGCTACTGACGGTTTCAGAGACCACTCGTATGGCATTAGAATAGCCCGACTCAATCTGTCCACTAAAATTTTGGAGCATCCCGGGATGTGCATTGCGATGAGAAACCGACTGGTGGAAATCGCCCACTCCCACACACTCATGGCCTCGCGGCAGAGAGGGTAAGATCTGGTCCCTCCTTGTTTGCTGATGTACCAGACAACGGATATGGTGTCTGACTGAACTGCAATTGCCCCAAGGGGAGAACAGTGTGAAAGGCTTGCAACGTTAAAAGCAATGACCTCATCTACAGAACACTGATATGCAATCTGGTCTCGGTTTGGGACCACGTGCCTTAGACTGTCC
The DNA here is from genome assembly GCF_019279795.1 of Protopterus annectens. Lineage (NCBI taxonomy): Eukaryota > Metazoa > Chordata > Ceratodontiformes > Protopteridae > Protopterus > Protopterus annectens. The sequence goes on along the minus strand of NC_056748.1, from coordinate 368,717,934 downwards.
TTCCCAAAAAGTGCCCCCCCCCCCCCCCACACACACACACACACACACACACACCTGAGCTGGGAGGCGTCCATGGTCACTGTGGCTTGGGCTGGGGATGTTAAGAATGGGCCCACCTGCCAAGATTTCCAGCAATTGGAGCCACCAAAGAAGAGAAGTCTTGCAGGCTTTACTGATCCGTATAGAGTAGTCCATGGGGAGGTCTAACCAAGACCATTGAACTGCCAAGGTCCACTGAAGTACCCTCATGTGAAGGTGCGCATATGGTAGAATTGAAATTGCTGCTGCCATGGAGCCTAGGGCGCGGAGAATGTCGCTCACCATTGGTGTCCTGGGGCCGAGGATCACTGATACATGGGCCCGTAGGTTCTGGATCCTGTCCTGAGTGAGAAAAACTTGTAATAGTAGAGTGTCCAACCGTGCCCCTATGAATTCCAAGGTCTGTGTCGGATTTAGGCGGACTTGGAGATGTTGATGGTGATCCCTAGATTGACTGCAAGATGCATGAAGGAGTCTCTGGCCATGCAAAGTAGATGCTTGGTGGTAGGAGTGAGGAGCCAATAATCTAGGTAAGGAAACACCTGAATTCCCTGAAGCCTCAGGTGAGCCGCTACTACTGCCATAACCTTGGTAAACACCATGGGGGCTGAGGTGAGACCAAAGGGTAGGGCTCTGAACTGGAAATGATTGGATCCCAGCCGGAAGCGAAGAAATCTCCTGGAGCTTCTGCAAATCTTGACATGGTAGTAAGTGTCCAGGAGGTTTATCGAGCACATCCAGTCGCCTCCTCGGAGATAAGGTAGGATGGGCTGTAAGGTGACCATCCGGAATTTCTGCTTGGCTACCAACAGGTTCAGGGTAGACAGGTCAAATATGGGTCTGAGGTCCCCCGTCTTTTTTGGCACTAAAAAGAACCTGGAGTAAACGCCTAATCTGGACTGATTTGGGGGGGGGGGGCGATTCAATGGCCCGATTTTAAGCAGCTTTGAAATCTCATGTGCTGCGGCCTCCCTTTTAGCAGGTGGGACATCCGGGATGCGCTTTGATTGTATAGGTAGGGTCTGTCTCCAGAGTAGGACAGTCGGGCAACCCCTCAGGGTTGCTGTGCAGGTTGCTCCGAGAAGGTCTCCCTCAACCCAAAGTTCCTCAGACCCCCTCTGCCTCTGTCTGTCTTGTCCTCCTCTGTTTCTAGGGGATGAGTTATCCTGAGTGTCGTGGGAAAACAGAGATTATCTGAACCACATCTTCTTCTGCCCTCTCTGATTCCTAGAAAAGGATCTTTGAGGGCTAGAGAGGTGGACTCCGACAGCAGACAGTCTTCCCGTCCTTCTCGCTCTAGATTAAGGTGTCACGAACTGTCTGCGCAAAAAGAGAGGAACCATCAAAGCAAACATTTGTGAAAGACGCCTTGAAGGGATCCGTGAATTGACAAAGCCTGAGCCAGGCTTGCTGTCTCATAGCTACACCAGTCCTAGCCACCCTAGCCGCTCCTTCTGTGGCATGAGAAAGAAGATGCATGGACGTGTTAGAAACTAATTTTAGTCTCGACATTTTTGCCAAGAACAGCCGCTTGTCCTCTGACGACAAGGACTCTGGGGGCGACACAGCGAATTCCATGACCAGGTCTCGTTGGAGTAGAATGATGTGTACCAAATAATTCAGCGCTCGTATGAAAAACATTGCTGAAGAAAAAACTCGCTTCCCAAACTGGTCCACCGCCCTAGACTCTTTGTCGGGAGAGTGGACCGAAGAACTTTCCTGAACCAGTTCTCTCTTGGTGGCAGCCGTTACCACCCTAGCATCCACAGGGGATCCCTTGTACCAAGCCTGCCTGTCTGTGGGAGGAGAAAGGATCCTGTCTGGGCATTTGGGTATTTGCTCTATGGTGTCAGACTCCTTCCATGCCCGCGTGGTGATAAGATCCACTAATGGATCTGCAGGAAGGGACACACAGGATGTAGATGGGCCCGTTCCAAAGGCCTCCAAGAATACTGGCTCGTCTGTTGAGGGTTTTGGGGCTGACCAACCTCCCCTCTGGCAGAGGATTTCCATGATGTCTCCAAAGGAGACATCCTCAGGAGGTGACCTGGGGGAACCCTCACCTTCATCCAAGTCAGTATCTTCTGTGAGGGACTCGGGGGAGTCCATGTGCCTCCTCTTACATGAATGCTTACGTGGGGCCTCCTCAGTGGGACTCTCTGAAGAGGGCTCGTACGTCATGGGGGGGTTCCACAATGGGATCCACCTGGGGGTCCTCTGGCACGGGCTGTCCCTGGGACAGGCTGATGGGAGTCCTGACCAAATCCAAGACAGTCTGGGTGGAGACCAAGGCAATGGGCTGGTGTCTCAATCCCTGGGAGAGAACCCTCTCCACCACGTCGAAGGCCGAAGGAGAGCGCACCTCCTTGGCAACCAACAAGGAAGAAGTTCTCCCCGGCTCCGTCGTGAGGATCGGGGTGAAGGCCAAGTTAACCAGGGTTCTGAAGGAACGGCTCGGATCCGACAAAGCCGGAGCCAAAGACATATCCGTTCCCTCGGATCCGGCTCCCTGTTCTCAGCCCTGAGAGTTGCTCGGATCCGAACAAGTCTGATCCCAGGAACTCAATATAGGAGCCATTGTCGAGGCCATCGTCTCTAAGGCAGAAACTGGTAGCAGGCCCTTGGCTAACAGTTTTGCCTTCCTTTCTTTAAGGGCTCTGGGACTGAACCTTGCACACACAGCACATGGCAAACTAAGATGGGGAATGCCAAGGCAAATAACACAGAGTGTGGCCATCAGCCGGTGAAAGCTTGTGGCCACACACTGTGCATTTCTTGAACATTGGTTTAGGCTGGTCAGCCATAACACACTCCACTGAGCCAAACGCTACAGTGGACACACGCACACTCAGGGGTTGGCTAAGCCTACTTTATTCAAGAAAGAAACACAAACTTTCCAACTACTTTTTTTTTTTTTTTAAACAAACGGACGACAAGACGAAGGGGAGGAAGGGCTATCACAAACAGCTACTCTCACACACTAACTAAAGAATCAAAAGTTCCACTTACACTAACCAACATGGAGCTAGAAAGACCATGATGTATACGCATGAAGCGGCAAATGAGATCTGAGGGAAGGTAGGAGAGGTGAGGGATTATGGGTAAGGGAAGGAGCTTGGAACAGATGCTTGATAAAATGTTGCCGGCTTGGATCAGCTATGGATCTGAATACCCACAGGATGCAGATAAATTAAGTTAACTACTTCAGATCACTGCATTACTACAAGAAAAAATCACAGGAGGTTAGAAAGGAATGGAAAGGAGTGGGGGAGATGTCTAGGTACATATGCAAGAAAGTCTAGAATATTCAGGATATTTGCTTGGAAGTGTTTACATAGATATTTTTATACCACAAGTAGACTCCAAAGAATTTTTCCTCAGGTAGATAAGCAAGTGTTGGAGGTGTGATGGGGAAGAAAGAGGTAATTGGGAGCATGTATACTGTAATGAGTTGGCACACTTTAAAAATTCCCTGCACAGTACTCTATCAGAAATACTGGGTTAGCAAATTGGTATGACTAAGAAAATGATTTTTTTGAGCTATGATACAAAACCTGAGTTGCCTAGACAGAGTAAGGCCTTGCCAAGTCTAATTATGGTGGATGCCAAAAAAGCAATTACTAGGAAATGGAAATCAAAGTCTAAACCAATTGTACTAGTAGTAGTAAATACAGTAACAGAGATAAAACTGGAAATGGGATCTTTAGAAAAGGGTAGGAGCAAATCGTATAGAAAAATATGGAAACTGTGGGAACAATATAAGCAGACAAGGAATGAGGTTTAAAAGAAGTCAGGATTTGAATGAGCTGTGTAATATTTGACGGACAGTAACTGGATAGATTAAAAGTGATATATAATATTTGTAGCTACAATTTTGTAAACATGGTTTGTTTTCATTCATATAACTGTATGATTGCCTATGTCATAACTGATAATTTAACAAAGATGTTTTTTGTTTATTAAAAAAAAATATTGGCACATGATCTGAAATATTTATTGGATACGTATAAAATTTCTCAATTAAACGGGGACGTTCCTGTGAAAAATAACTTCTGTCAAGTCTATCCCAGTTATTGCACCTTGGGGAATAATATGTAATTTCTCTCAGAGTTCCTACTACTGAACTCACGTGTTTCATACCAAACATTTTCAGTAATTTCTTAAAAATCTACACTATTTTGTTATATTTTCCTTTCAAGGCCTCCCAGATACATCCTCATTACAGCAAATCAAATTCTAGTCCCCACCTGTAAGTAACATTTCCTGCTGAACGCTGATTATTTCTCCCCAAAGCTCCAAAATAACAGTTTTAGGTTGAATATAAATATATGCCACCATAATCCTCATCCCTTGCCTGTAGCTATAAATCTGCCATTATCCTCTATTTTACTCTTCCATCACTTCTAGAGCTCCTCTAGCAATTAACAATTACTCATCTTTTTCTTTTGTCCTTGATAGTCTGCTGAATATCCATCCTGAAATCCTCTATCAAATTCCCATGCTTGTCTGCTGAATATACATATTGAAAACCTTTCTTTATCAAATTTATATACTCAGTTCTTTTCCATGCCTGTCTCAAGTAGCATTGCTACGTACACTCTATATTTCTTAATATAACTAAAGTATTCTTTTCTTTTTATCTCTATCTGTGAGACCATTCACATTTTATGATAATATGGAACGTGTCACAATTCACAGGTTCATAGATTCGTAATTAGGCTAACTGCCACTGTGGGCTATTTTAAGCCTAGTCAATTACCCAACATGAGAATCAAACCCTGCACCTTGTTTCTATAAGGTAAACACCCCTTAACCATTATGCCAACCTCCCAATGCTGGTAAGAAGTCATTCTTCTTCCTTCGGCTTTTCCCGGTTAGGGGTCACCACAGCGTCTTTATTCCTACTTATTATATAGGGTAGCTTTTTAAATGTCTATTTCCAGCTTTTGTGATATATGCAATCATTAATGTTTGGCAGGTTAATCCTTTACACAGGTTTTCCTTATCAGCATTTGAACCAATGTCACACTTTACAAGACCTTGTGTTTTAATAAAAGCTCTCAAACAAAAACCCCCACAAAACCCCCATAACCTGTTAACTTAATTCAAAGACACATAACTGTACATCTTTAAATATTGAAGATGATCCCTCCTAATAGTAACATTTGTGCTAACACAATCCCTAATTAACCTAAAAATGAGGTGGTCTATGCTACGATGCATGCTACTGCATGTGCTTCTACTTACACTAATTGTTGTCTGTTCTTTTTTTAATCTTTATTCCCACAATGTGAAAATTACCTCCATGGAAAAGTAAGATAAAAAAAGAAAAATGTAGTCCTTTGTTGCAGCCTGAAAGACAAGCTGTAACATTTAATGCTAAAATAAAACTTATTATATTTGGTGTTTTCATATTTACTTGTTTACACTTAAAATGTATTAGGTTAAGCCAAGGGTCTTAACACAGACACTCACTTATGCAAACATAGCGGAAAACATGTCAGCTCTACATATATTATGATCTGTGTACTTTTACACTTTATCCACACCTTATCAACCCAAGATTACTGCCTATTAACTTAAACATGCTTCTATGTTATCTTTTCCTTTTGCTCTGTAATGCTTCCATTTCTTAAAACCAAAAAAGGAAGAGAAGAGGAAGAATAAAAAGACATCGGTTTGCTTTAATAGCTATCACAAACACAAACTAAAACTACTTTATTATAAAATATGCAATTTAAACTGTGAAAACTTTCATAGAAAAAGAAGTTATGTACTCACCATAATGTTCCATGTATGTAGTCCATCTCGCTGAACATTATTACGTGTGGGTTTGGAGCTGATCCTTGGCTCAGACTCGGCCGCTTAGAAAGCCTGAAAACTTCTGATTGGCTCGTGGCTAGGAGGTATCCCATGATGCATGAACACATTCCCCAGACCTTGTTTGCTACTAGTCTATCAGAATAAGACAGAGAAAAGGACAAAGGTCTGGAAGAATAAACTGTAATAAAAGCTCCTTTATGGTATAAACCACTGTAGAAAAGGAAAAACTGTTTCCAGATCCTCCAGGAAGGGGGCTGGTGGGTGGGTTCATAATAATGTTCGGCGAGATGGACTACATACATGGAACGTTATGGTGAGTACATAAGTTCTTTATGTTATATAGTCCTATCTCGCCTCCGTTATTACGTGTGGGACAGCATCCCTAGCATCTTGAATGGGTGGCTCACTGGAAAATACTCCTGAGTACCGTGGAACCAAACGAGGCTCTACCCCTGGAAGTTAAATCCAATTTATAATGGGAAATGAAGGTATGAGGGGCAGCCCATGCTGCTGCTGCACATACACTATCAATACGTGTCCTGGCTTGGAAGGCAGCAGAAGTAGAAAAGGACCTGGTAGAATGCACTTTGACTTTAAAGGGTAACTCCTTTCCCTGAGAAGTGTAAATAAAGGAAATACACCTAGAGATCCAGTTCGATAGTGTGACCTTGGAAACTGGCAAGCCCATTCTTGCCTCAGCAAAAGAAACAAACAGCTGTTCTGATTTTCTAAATCCTTTGGTCCTATGGATATAGAAACGCAGTTGCCTATGCACATCCAATTGGTGGAATGTATACTCTGCTTTACTGGTGTGATTAGGAAAGAACACCGGCAATTCAATTGTTTGGTTTAAGTGAAATTGAGAACAGACTTTAGGAATAAAGGAAGGATTGGTCCGGAGAGAAACCCTGTCTTTGGGAAAAATTAAATATTGAGCTTTAACTGATAGGGCTTGTAGTTCAGAAACTCGTTTGGCTGAGGTTATTGCCACCAGAAAAAGAGTCTTCCAAGACAGGAATTTCAGTTGACACCTATGGACTGGTTCAAAGGGTGGCAAAGTAAGTCTATACAGGACTAGATTCAGATCCCAGGGCGGAATGGGGTCTTGCACAGGAGGTCTTAGCATCATGGAACCCCTAAGAAAAGATTTGCACAGTTTGTGAGACATAAGACTGGAATCATTAATCCCCGCATGAAAATTAGATATTGCTGCTAGCTGAGCTCGGAGTGTAGCAGCCGCTGAACCCTGGTGAAAGAGTTCTGAAAGGAACTCTAGAACAATAGTAATGGGAGCTGTAAATGGATCAACTTCTCTGTTGTGTGCCCATACAGAAAATCTCTTCCATTTACTGTGATACAATTTTCTAGTCGAAGGCTTGTGAGAAGAGGTAATAATATGGGTTACAGCTGGAGACAGATCATGAAGCCTGACTAGTGACGGAACTGGAGCAGCCATGCTGTCAATTTGAGAGTGTGGAGACTGGGGTGAAGAGAACCTGACGTGTGTCAGGAGGTCTGGCACTGGATCCAGAGTCCATGGATAGTCTAACAGGTGAGGCTCGAAAAAGGGAACCAAATCTGACAAGGCCAGTAAGGGGTGATGAGGATCATCTTGCTTCCCAACAACATTGCTTTCTGTATGACCTTGGGAATGAGTGGAAAAGGAGAAAAAGCATAAAGGAGTCCCGGGGGCCAATCGTGGACGAGTGCATTTCTTGGACACTCTCCCGGAAGGGGGATGAGGGAGAAAAAGGTGTCGCATTTCGTGTTGATGGGGCTGGCAAAGAGATCGCAGCAGGGTTGTCCCCACTTGTGGAAGATCAGACTGGCTACTTTCTGGTTCAAGGACCATTCATGAGGTAACAATATTGTCCTGCTTAGCTTGTCCGCTATCATGCTGGAAGTCCCTGGGATGTGCGTTGCAATGAGAAAGCTTTGGGAAAAAAATCGCCCAATTCCAAACTCGCAGGGCCTCTCGACATAAGGGGTATGATCTGGTCCCCCCTTGTTTGTTTAGATACCAACCCACCGACATGTTGTCAGTCTGGATAGTTATCGTAACTAGAGGGAGAAAGTCGTGAAGTGCTTGCAACTAGAAGCACCGCTCTCATCTCTAGGACATTGATAAGCAGATGGGCCTCCTGATCTTGCCATGTGCCTTGGACAGTCCTGCCAAGATAATGCCCCCCTCCCTATCTGGGAGGCATCCATGGTCACAATGGCAACGGGTTGGTGCTGTACAAAGGGAGTCCCCTGTGGTAAGATGACCTGGTTGAATCCACCAGCGTAGATCCTTTTTGCAAGAATCTGTGATCAGAATCTGGTGATGTAGAGGCAACTGCTGAAAGGATCACTGGGATGACAGCAGCCATTGGAGTATCCTCATATGTAGTCTTGCTAAAGGTACCAAGGTTATGGTCGACGCCATAGTTCCGAGAAGATGCAACACCACCTTCGCTTTGACTCTTCGAAGGGGAAGTATCCTGTAAATTTGCTGCAAGATTCTGTATTCTGTCTGTAGGCAGTCTGACTGTCATAGAAACTATGTCTATATTTGCTCCTATAAATGTTATAGATTGAGTGGGCAAAGTTGAGGATTTTTCCCAGTTTATAGAGATTCCCAACTGGGAACAGAGCTCGATTGTGGAATCTCTCAATTGAACTAGACGATGTCTGGAGGTGGCGGTCAGAAGCCAATCATCCAGGTATGGAAAAACTTGGATTCCCTGACGCCTCAAATGAGCTGTGACTACTGCCATGCACTTGGTGAATACCCGGAGGGCTGTGGTCAGACCAAAGGGCAGCGTCTGAAACTGGTAATGATTAGCTCCCAGCCGGAAGCGTAGGTAGCTCCTTGATGCTTTGTCTATCATTATGTGGTAGTAGGCATCCTGGAGATCTATTGAGCACATCCAACTGTCTTTCCCTAACAGAGAAAGTATGGATTGTAGAGTGACCATTCGGAACTTGGACTTCTTTACATACTCGTTTAACCTGCTGAGGTCTAGGATGGGTCTCCAGTCTCCTGTTCTTTCTGGAACTAAAAAGAACCTGGAGCATGTTCCGAATCCTGTCTGGTCTGCTGGGACCTTTTGGATGACTTTTTTTAATAGCAGCTTTTTTATCTCTATAGCTGCTTGATCCCCGTGATTGAGTGGTACATCTGGGATCCTTTTGGGAGGGCGTGGTGGAAGGGAAAAGGGTATAGAGTAACCTCTGGTGATAATGTCTTGTACCCACTTGTCTCAAGTGAGATTTATTAGCCAGGCTTCTGGGTACAAGGACAGGTGACCCCCGACCGGCTCCAGAGATGCACAGTCGGGTTCCACATCAGGAACACTGATAAGCACGGTCACGAAATGAATCGTGACCTCCCTGATTCTGTGGGCCTCCCCTGCATCTAGGGCGATGTCTACCATTAGCCCAATAGACGCCTGAAGGACAGGATCCTGGAACATTATAGGGATATTAGGAACTGTAAGGAGAATAGTGCAATTGCTATGCACAAAATGAATAAAGGACCTGAACATATTTTTAAATTTCTGGTTTTACAAATATTGTCTGAGAAATTAAGGTGGGGTAATTTATTTAATGACACAGAAGCTGCTGAGCAGAGATGGATTATTAGATTTAATGCAGACAAGCCCCCAGGGTTGAATCAAATGGTGTCACTTAAACCTTTTTTAAAAGCTCGACCTTTGAAACATTGATTCTCTTGAATTTTTAGATTTTTAATATGTTACAATACATTTTCTATATATTTTGTACATTGAATTTTAAATTGTCTGATTATTTATTTCTATACATATATTAGCATTTTATATTTCACATAAAAATGTTTAATATATATATGTATATAAGCTGGATGCACTGGTATTGTATATTTATGTATATTTTTTATATATATATATATATATATATATATATATATATATATATACATACATATATATATATACATACATATATATATATATGGATATATATATATATATATGGATATATAGTGTTGTCGCTAGGATTATCAGGTTTTTATTATATATAGTTATACACCATACAAGGTTATACACATTTCTTATTTATCTTAGCTATAATTTCTTTAGTGCATGGTCTCTCTAATTGCATAACTGTGCTAATATGTACTGATACACTAATTGTTATGTCCTTATTGGGTACAACGGAAATTTTGAATCATCATGTGACTAACTTCCAGCATTTAATGAATTATGGGATTTTTAACTGTTGTCTGATGAAGGGCTAGATCCCTGAAAGCGCTTACCACTGTTTTGTAAGGATTTTTTCTTTGTAACTTTGTTTTGATTCTTTCTTTATTTTTGTAATAAATTTCCCAGCTGTGGTACTGTCAGTGCTCTTACTTTCGATGTCTACCATTATTTCCTCCTCCCCTGCCTCTGAAGGAGGAATCACCCTGTGTATCCTGGAAAGGTCTCTGTGATTTCTTGAACCACATTTTACTGCTCTTCTGACCTTTAGGGTAAGGTCTAGAAGGAATGGTAAAACGGACTCCCATGGCAGAAAGAGTCTTTCCTTCCTGTTCACACCTGGTGAGGGTATCTTTCACCTTGGGTCCAAAAAGAGAGGATCCGTCCACGGGAGCATTGGTGAATGTAGACTTGAAAGGCTCAGCAAAGTTGCATAGACGCATCCAGGAATGTCTCTTTAAGGAGACTCCTGAACCCACCGCCCTACTCGCACCATCAGCTGCGTACGAGATCAGCCGCATGGAGGAGCTAACAATGGATGTGAGAGTAGCCAACTGAGCTGACACTGTAGATGGGACTGCTTCAGTAGAGGTACCGTGAACAGCATCCCCTAACTTCTTTAGGAGATCTCTCTGAAGTCTCGTAAAATGTGATAGATAGTTCAGCGATCGGAGTGTAAAAGCCACTGAAGAGAAGATATGCTTCCTGTACCTATTCATCGCTCAGGATTCCTTATTGGGCGGATGGATAGAAGAAGTCTCTGCTAGCTACTTCTTAGTGGATGCCGCCAACACCATGGCATCAACAGGTAAGCCCTTGGATAAAAATTCTTTGTCTTTAGGGGCGGGAAGAAATTTATTCGGCCTCCTGGGGACCGGTTCCACGGCATCAGGAGTCTGCAATGCTTTCTGACTCACAAGATTCAGTAATTCATCAAATGGAGGAGACACCCATGAAGCTGAGGGTTGAGACCCGAAAGCCTTCAGGTACACTGACTCTTCATCAGACAGGGTAACGGTGGGCCAGCCGCACCTCTGCCTGAGGATCTCCAAAATGACTGCAAAGGAGACATATTCAGAGGATGACTTAGGGGACCCCCTCCGACTCATCGAGGTCAGTGTCAGATGTGACAGACTCATCAGTGGAGACTACATGCTTCCTCTTACATGATCTCTTCTGAGGGAGCTTCTCAGCGTGGGTCCTCTGGGGAGGTCTCGGGAGATCGGGGGCCACCCAAATGGGGGTCCTGAGGCTGTGGGTCTCTGCCATTCCGGGGGAGAGAGGATGCTGAGACCGTAGTCGGCGCTTGGGGGAGTATAGCATCGGTACTTCTATGTGGGACAGATGAACTATCCAACATGCTCCTCATCCTCACGAAGACTGTTTCCTCCGGCTCCGAACAACGACCTGGCTCCGAAGGGAGCGTAAGGTGCTGATGGCTCCAAAACAATCGGCTCCGAGAATGATGTAGGGTCTGAGCTCACTCGGGCCGATGCACCATGAGGAAGACTCTGCACCGAAGAGGTTCGATTCCAAGTGTCCCCCTCGGGGCCGACCGAAGAGCTTCGGACCCTAGACACTTCGGACGGCACAGAGTGTCGGAGCAGAGCTCGCCTCTGAGACAACCACACAGGGTGCTGAAGCCGAGGGCACCACTATAGTCAGTACAGACAATATCGGCTCCAAAGGCCTAATCTGGGTTGGAGGAGGAAAAAGAGCAGGATCGGTAGCAGGAGTCAGCTCAGAGACCGAATGGGTCGGAGCCGATAAAACTTTTGGCAAGGCCAACAACTTGGAGTCTGAGCACCATTCTCTCGATATCTTCTTCAGATAAGCTCCTGTAGGAGTGTGGGAGATCTTGTTCTCTGCAATATAGGCGATTTTAGAGTAGGGGAGACCAGTGAAATGTCTGTAGACCGGCTCCGAAGAGGACTGCTAGTGATCGGCACCGAAACACTTGGTGCCGGTACTGCAGGGTCCGTGTCCAGAATCTCAATCGGCCTCGAAGACTGTGGAGCTGAAGAGACAGAGGCCAACTCCGATTTTGGTAACTTCTGTGGAGGTTCAGTGACAGAAGCTGAGGCTGGAGAAGGCCTTTTAGAGGTCTTGCCCTTATTCTTTCTAGAAGACTGCAACCTAGCAGAGGAGCAAGAACTGGCTAGGTCATCCTCGAAGGAAGGTTTTAACATGCCTTTTAAAATCAGCTTATTCTTCTGTTACTGGAGTACTCTAGGGCTAAAAGAATGACAAAAGAGACAAGTTAATTGTAGATGGATGGTCCCCTAAGCAGTACACACAGATGCTATTGTCCAACATTTAGTACACTTTTTAAACCCTGACTATTTATGTTCTTTATGTTCCTTGGACATAATGGCAGTAGAGAAAAAAACAACACACTCGCACAACAGGAGAGGACCTAGATCCTCTAACTTAAGCAGATCTAGCCCTAGCACCCACAACAAAAATAAAAGGGGTTTTACTAGTTTCTCTAACTTAAAAGAACCTAGTGCAAGAAAGAAAAAGGGAACAAACTAGCACCTCTAAGTTAAAAGGTCTAGTCTAAAAACACACACTCACGGGAACCACACACAAACAGCCAACAGGCCCAATAAATTTTTAAAACAGCAATAAGTCAAATCTGGTTAAAGACACAAATCGGTATCACAATAATACTGTCAGCAATCAGAATAAAACTTCACACGAAGCAAAAAAACTCCTAATAAGCAGTAATAATAATGAACTAAATCACTCAGACACAGCCAACCAAAAGAAGCTTCCGACTGAAGACGCGGCAATCGAGATCTGGGGAATGTGCTCATGCACCATGGGATACCTCCTAGCCACGAGCCAATCACAGGTTTTCAGACTTTCTAAGCGGCTGAGTCAGAGCCGAGGATCGGTTCCAAACACACGTAATAATGGAGGCGAGATAGGACTACATAACATGTACTGTTAAGAAAAGAACCTGTTTTACTTACACTTATGTTTTTCCTTCCTCTTCCCATCCCCTTTCGAGTCCTTCCAAATATTAAATGACATGAATTGAGGGAAATGTTTTTCAGATCCTCAAAAGTTTAACAAAGTCAACAAAAGGCCACTCTTTCCACTTTTTCTTATACAGCCATATTTCACAAATGTGCTTAATGCTTTGCAGTTTCACATTCATTCACTTACTTCCGTGTTGCTGGTCTTCCTGTTCATCTCCATTTCCAGATTCCATTTTTATTCCACGGTACTCCCAATTCTTCTGATTAACTGCTGTGCTTTTCTCTTTCTCTCTCAAGCATTCTCCTTTGGAACAGTGGAAAAGGTTTCACTGGCAATCTCTGTTTTATCAGAGGAATGAGAAGCATAGTCCCCCAATGCTTGACAGCTCATTTTTTTGTTGGACAAAGTTTTGTATTTTCTCCTTAGCCAGTTATGTATATATAAAAAATGACTGATCCTCCAGGAAAAAAATATTCTGAAAACAGCTGGATACAGCAGCCTGAATCTCACACCTTCATAGGTTCATAGGTTCATACTAGGCTATCTGCCCAAGGGCATTTATAAGCCTAGCCCATAGTTATGTGGCTTTCGCCACCCCTTTAGTTTGAATAAAAACTATGCCTATCATTTTGCTGTGCCTCTAAGTGACACTGAAGTAATCCCTGGGGTATATCTGCAATCTCCCATCCATTGGTCAAGATTCCTCTTGAACAAGGCCAGAGAGGTGCTCTGCCTCACATGTACCGGGATTTTGTTCCACAGCATAGGGAGACTCTGGGTGATGAATCTGTCCCTCCAGCACGTTCTATTTATAACCGTGTCAAGGTTTAAGTCTCCCGCCCTTGTGGTTCTGAGGGATCTAGATTTTTTGAGGTGAAGCATATTCATCAAATCTGGGTTTGACATGGCCTTATATGTCAGGCACAGGTCACCTCTGAGCAAGCGGTATGAGACTGAATAGAGCTGGAGTTCTTTCAGTCGGGCAGCATAAGACATATTTTTGAGACCCTTTATCCTTTTGGTGAGGAACTTTTGGGGCCTTTCAAGCTGCAGCAGGTGTCTGGTCAGATACATTCGAACGGGCATTGTACTCAATCATAGGTCTAATGAGTGATGAGTACAGGGGACGATGACCTCCCTTGATCTAGATGTGAATCCCTTCATGATCAGGTGGGTGATATAGAAGGTTTTCCTAACTACTTTAGCAACATGAGTGTCAAACGAAGGCTACTGTCAACCTGGGTCCCCAGATCTCTGATGACTTTTTCTGTGCTCAGTGGATTGCCACCTATATGGTAGCTAGGGGTAACCTTGTTTTTCCCGAAGGGTATGACTATGCATTTTTGGCGTTTAACTTCAGGCCATGGCTCTGGCACCAGTTATCCGTTTCTGTGAGGCCTTTCTGGAGGATATCTGTGTCAGATGTGTTTTCGACTATGGCCCAGTTTGCAGTCATCTGCAAACTTTGTCAGCCATAACCCTCCTGTGTTTGCTTGTACTTCAGAAAAGTAGATGCCGAACAAGAGTGGACCCAGGACTGAGCCCTGTGGGACACCACTTGTGACAGGCTTTGAGTCTGACATGGCTCTAGCAACTCTGACCCTGTGGGTTCTGTCACTTAGCCAGTTTGCAACCCATCTTGTGATGTATGGGTTTACATTCAAGCTGATGAGTTTTTCGATGATACCTGAGTGGGGTATTGTGTTGAAGGCCTTTGCCAGGTCGAGGTAGGCTGTATGGACTGCCTTTCCCTCATCAATGGCCTTGGTGACTGTCTCGAAAAAGTCAACCAAGTTTAAGAGGCAGGATCTGCCTTTGACAAAGCCAAACTGGGTTGGATCCAAAGTCTGCAAGTTCCCTATGTCTTTATTTATGAGTTCCATTATGATCCTCTCCATGGCTTTGCAAATAAGGCTTGTCAAGCTAATGGGGTGGTAATTTCCAGGGTCTGTGGAGGCACCGCCCTTATGAAGTGGGATCACAGTCGCCGTGCGCCACTCCTTGGGTACGTATCCTGAGGTGAGGCTAAGATTAAACAGCTGTCCTAACTGTGGGTTTAATTCCTCGTTGAGTTCATGAAGCACACAGCCGGGGACACCATCCGGTCCCATGGATGCTGTGTTTTTTGCCTTAGTGAGGGCAGTTCTCACCTGGGCGTTGGAGATGTTTGGGGCGACAATCCTCTGGAATAGATATCTCTCCTTTTGGGGAGAAGTTTGCACTGAACCTGTCAGCCAGTATGTTGGCAATGTGTGTAGGTTCAGTAATTTTCACATCATTTTGAACTAATTCTGAGCATATCTGGGAGTTTCCTCCTAGGTTTCTAACATAGCTAAAGAAGGCCTTATGATTCTCTTTAGAGTCCTTGGCGATTTTTCTCTGAAAATTTGCCTTGGATGATTTTATGAGAGCTCTTAGTTTTTTACTTATAATGATCAAAGGTGTCTTACCTTTCAAGGATTTTGCTCTATCTTGTGGTAGCTTCCTCCTTTTGTTGTAGAGCTTGTTTATGGCTGGGGTCCACCAGACTGGACGCTTGCCTTTGGTACAGAGAGTCTTAGTTTTGTTTGGGATTGCCTGATCCATGCAGTCCTGTAGGTGCTGGTAGAAGGCATTTGTAAGTGATTCAGCGGTTTGAGTAATGTTTACCACTGGCTCAGGGGCCTTAAAGGAGACCACACTAGTTTTTAGAAGTGTGAAATCGGCTTTGAGAAGTTTTTCACTGTGGTCTTTTTTGTTTCAGGTGGGGGCGGGATGAGGACCTCCAGCGAGATTAGTTTATGATCTGATCTCACCAGTGAGGGGTATACTTCCGGTGTTGAACATTTTGATCCCATGTTCGTGATGATGAGATCAAGCATGTTTTCTCCTCTTGTGGGGATGGTGACTAGTTGTTCCATGGCATTTGAGTTTATGAACTCCAGGAATCTTTGGGTTAGAGTGTTCGGGCTTGAGTAGTGTTCCCAGTCTACATTAGGGTAGTTGAAGTCACCTAGTATGATGGTGTTTGGAGATACATTTATCCCGTCCAATGTTTTCAGGAAGGCCATGTGAGGTTCCTGCGTTTGAGAGGGTGGCCTGTAACATGCTACAAATTGCAGAGCAGTCTTGCCTATGGTTAATTGCACCTGCTTCCCACTTTACAATTACTGGAATAAATTTGTTTTTCTTTTGCCTAGTGCAGCATGAATAATCACTTTCCACACAAACTCTACTGTCTCCAACGTTTAATACAGTGCCCTTTTGCTACAGTTTGTCAGGATCAACAGTTTCTGCTAGTAGGTTAGCATCTTCTAATTTCTAGTCTCCCAGCAGGACACAAGTGCTCTTCAGCAACTGCATTCTGCTGCTGAGCACACTCAAGCAAATCTGCAGTCTGCGGCTACCACTCCACCCATACAGTATAAGAAGGAATCAGTACTGCAAAACTAAACAAGGATATACATTTTGAGCCTCAAGGGCAGGAGCACACTCGAGCAAATCTGCAGTCTGCAGCTACCACTCCACCCATACAGTATAAGAAGGAATCAGTACTGCAAAACTAAACAAGGACATACATTTTGAGCCTCAAGAGCAGGGTCAGTCCACCCAGGCATTCTACTTGTATTTTTTTATGAGAGTGAAGCTATTACATTAGCAGTATTTCTTAGTAGTTCTCAGCGTGCTAATAAAACTGACTGTTGTAGCCTTGTGACCCCCCCCCCCCCCCAGCTAGTGCAGTAATCCTAACTGTCCAATAGACAGTATACATTTAATTCAGATCCCTGTGACGAAATTAACCATCAGGCAGCCCTCTCAATGCTTTCTGCCTTAGTTTGTATCACTTGGAGGTCCACCTGTTTATTTGCATCTCTATACATTCCCCTTCATTGCTAATGCATCTCCCTACTCTAATCTGTGCACAAACTGGTTACTAATCAGCAAGTCAATGTGAAGACACACTCCCAACGTTAATAAAGTTTGCTCTCTCTTCTCTCCTTCATTTTACAGGGAGTTTGAATTCTTACTTACCCCCTCTGAGGCCTTCACTGATAGTTTTCCACTAACTGCCTCTCTGGTTTCTTTGCATTCCACCAGGTTTACACACCCCTTGTGCTATCTCCCTCCCCCAATACTAAGTCTATATTAGAATCCTGCTGAACATGGAGCCATCTTTAAATTTCTAGTCTCCCACCAGGACACAAGTGCTCCTCAGCAATTGCATTCTGCTTGCTGGTAAGCCATTAGACCTCAGGAATTTGTTTTAAGTGTTCAGATTTGTAAAATAATACTTACTTTTTACTC
Source organism: Protopterus annectens (assembly GCF_019279795.1). Lineage (NCBI taxonomy): Eukaryota > Metazoa > Chordata > Ceratodontiformes > Protopteridae > Protopterus > Protopterus annectens. The sequence goes on along the minus strand of NC_056748.1, from coordinate 368,700,577 downwards.
TTGTCTTGGTGGGCTCTGCCCTGCTCCATTCGCCCTCGCTAATGCTCGGGCTCTCTCCACTCCCCTGCCCCCTATTCCCTCCCGCCCCCACTACCTCTACATTTACAGTAATCACAGCCACACCCACAGCTTACTCTCACATCACCTCCTCCAAATCACAGCTCAAGTCAGATCACATTATACCACACCAACTTGATCCACACAAAATACTTCCAATCACTCTCATTCCTATTAAGCATTTTTTACATCACCCACACTACTTACCCATCCACATATAGTGCAACCCTATAATTCCTATTCAGACCCCCACCTAGTACCATCTTAAACTTTATAACCATGACTATCACACAACTAAGTCTGGTCTGTCTTCTCATAATTCTTTGCAACACCACAAGTTATCACTCTAGCAATATCCCTAAACTTAGTAGCACAACACTACATTATGCACTCTCATACAGACACCACACATTATAATAATATCTGTCCAAAATTGTTCAAGAACTACAAACTGGACCAATTCAGAAATAAACATATATGCTCTCATTCCTGCACCAAAAAAACACAATACTTTCTCACACTCTTCACCAAACTCCAACATCTGTATCACCATTTTAACACCAGGTTCACCATAAGTGGGGATATCCGCCCAAATCCATCCTGTCCAACACAAACTGCTCCAACACAAATGTCAGAACATAACACCCCCACTATCTTCATCCCTGGGCAAATCTACAGCAGCAGCAAAACCAACCATCTTTTAATGCTAAATATTAATATTAGAAGCATTAAAAATAAAATACCTGAATGCCAGGCCACAATAGCACGCTACTCCCCAGACATAGTTGCTTTAACAGAAACCTGGCTAAATAAAAACATAGCTAACTCAGAAGTTCTCCCTACCGGCTACAATATCATTAGACAAGACAGACCACTTCGTAAAGGGGGTGGGACTGCCTTACTGTACAAGTCCAACTTAACTGTACGTCAATTACCAAACTCATATCCCTCCCCCAATAATAGGGACATACTTATCTCAAAACTTCAACTTCACCCTAAAAGGTCATCACCACAATTGCGATCTATATTCATCCTGGTAATACACCTGCTAGCCTTGAAGACTTTCTATCCTGTGTTTCCACATACTCACAAGAAACCCTTATTCTGGGGGATTTCAACCTAGATTGGTTCACCTGCATATCAGAACCACCAAGTAATCTAATAAATCTCCATGGCTACCAGCAGCTAGTCCATATTCCAACTAGATGTGATAAAAATATAAAAAGAAATCCATCCTAGACTGGGTCCTAACTAACAACCTCACACTGTACCCCCACGCAGGCAGTCTCCCAGATACCTTAAGTGACCACAACATAATATACTTTATTTTATTTTTATTTATTTTATTTTATTTTACATTTGTTGACCGGGATAGTCCGACTGGATATATGTCCATTTTCAGCAGAGTCCCGGGGAGAAAAGCTCCGACAGGGTTAACAATGACAGATAGTTGCAAAGACGTATAGACAATTTACATAGTTTACAATGAAAAAAAATTTTTACAGTAGCAACTACAATTGGTTACAGTTCATTATATTCACGATGATTAGCAATTAGTAGAGTAGGACAAAAATGGCCTAGTCTTTAGTTAATATTTGTTATTCTAGATTGATCTTATAGGTTGATTTGCTCATAGGACTGTTATGTTTTGGAGAGGGTAGAGTTATTTTAGGAGTTAGTCTGGGTTTGTGCAAGGACAAAGCCAGTGTGATTTACAGTGGATTTTTAGCTCTTTTTTGAATTGAACTAGTGAAGGTAAAAACGTGAGGTTATTGGGAAGAGAGTTCCAAACCTTACCAATGATGTTAGCATACAGTGCGTCACCACCTAGGTTATGGGACTTACTTGTTTGTACTAAGAGTTTGTTTGATGAGCGAAGTGAACTTAGGTTGGTATAAGGGGTTAGTATGTTTTTTTAGAGCAGGGGTGTTCTCAGGATGTTTCAGGATTTTAAAGGCTTCTATGAGTTGGTACTCCTGGAGAAGATTAGGGAGTTCTATCCAGTCAAGTTTTTTCAGGTTAATACAATGGTGTGTTCTATAGGGTAAGCCAGTAATGAATCTAGCAATGTGGTTATAACAAGATGAGAGTCTGTTAAGGTCAGATTTGTTAAGGTTCGTGAGGACAGGGGAGGCATATAATAGGGTGGATAGGAGGTGTGAGCGGGCAGTAGCTAATCTGGCAGCTGGAGTTAGGAAGGTTTTTATCCTATATAAGGACCCAAGTTTTTTGTTTACTGTTTTAATAGTTTGGTTGATGTGGACATCAAATCGAAGTTTATTGTCAATGTTTACTCCTAATAGTTTAGCATTGGTATCAGGCGAAATAATGGTTCCATTATTGGATTGTATAGTGAATTGTGTGATAGGTGTTTTGTTAGTTGGGTAGAAGAGAAGTAGTTTGGTTTTCTTTGGGTTTAGGATGAGTTGATGGTCAGTTAGCCAATTTTCAACTATGGTAAAGCTGTGTTGGGTAGTCGTTAGAAGGTTATCTAGGATGGGATTGGAACAGATGAGAGTTGAGTCATCTGCATATTGGATGCAGGTGGCTTCGGGGATAACTGAGTGGAGGTCATTTATGAATATTGAAAAGAGAAGAGGTCCTAATATGGACCCTTGAGGAACGCCTATGGTGTTTGGTAGCAGGCAGGAGAGCTTGTTCTGCCACATAACTGCCTGTTGTCTGCCTGCGAGGTACGCTTGAAACCAGTTTAGGGCTAGGGTGTCTAGATGTAGGGTTTCCAAGGTTTGGAGGAGTAACTGGTGGTTTACCATGTCGAAGGCTTTCGACATATCCAGAAAGAGAGCCGAGGATATATTTTTGTTATTCCGGTTAAGGTTTATTTTCTCGGTAAAAGAGAGGAGGGCAGTAGTCGTGCTATGATAGGGTCTAAATCCGTGTTGAGAGTCGGTTAATAGCTTGTTTTGGATGAGATAGGACAAAAGTTGGTTATGCACACACTTTTCCATGATTTTGGCAAGTGGTGATAGTATGGCTATTGGTCTATAGTTAGAGAGTTCAGTGGATGCGCCTCCTTTATGGAGAGGTATGACGTAAGATATTTTCCATATTGCTGGGATTGTGGCCTCAGTAATAGTTCTGTTAATTAAGATCGAGATGGGGTAGGCTATGACATCTGCAGCTATTTGCAGATATTCAGCTGGGAGAAGATCAGCTGAAAGGGTAGTTGGCTTTAGTTTTTTCAATAGGGATCGAATAAAGGAGGTGGATATGGGTTGGAGGTTAAAAGACAGTAGGGAGTTGCGTGTGGCATTTTTTGAGGTGATAGAGGGAGCAGGTAGTTGGTTAGCTAAGGATTGAATGGTTTCGGTGAAGAAGGTATTAAAGTTGTTGGCTACTTCTTCTTGGTTCTTGTCAGATAGAGTTCCTGGGGTAGGAGTGGTGGATTTTCCTGGTTGAAGAAGTTTGTTTAATCCTGCCCAGAATTTTTGAGGGTTGTTTTGGTGCTTGTGTTGCAGGTGGTGAAAGTATTTTTTCTTATCTAGTGTGGTGGCCTTTTTAGTTTCGTTTCTTATTTGCTGGAAGTTAACTCGATCTAGGGGTAACTTGGTAGTACGCCACTTGACCCATGCTTTGTCTCTATTAGTTATTTTGGTTTTAGTCTCTGTGGTTAGCCAGGGTGCTATTTGTGTTTTGATTCTAGATGCCCTTTTGGGAGCATGAGAGTCAAGTATGGTAAGGAATGTTTTGTTAAAGTATGAGACTGCATCTTCTAGGGGAATGAATTTTAGCTTTGACCAGTTGCAGTATTTGTGTTCCATGTTAAATTTTATTGGGTAAAAGTTTTTTTTGTTTCTGATAGTTCTATAGACCGGCATACTAGCACTGTTGGTATTATCTTTCATAATGTATGTGAGCATATGATCACTAAGATCACTGGTGAGAGTCCTCGCTGTATATTTTTGGGGGTGCCCCTTGATGAGTATCCAGTCAAGTATGCTCTCTTTTTACATAGTATAACAAGCATATGCAAAACCACTAACTATATATCCACTAGAAACACAAAAAAATTCTCTCCTGAGGTCCTCAATACTTTACTCTGTAACTGTGACTGGACCCCCCTAAAAACCCTCCCACTTGACCAGGCTGTAGCATATTTCAACAAAACATTTCTACAACACCTAGACACTGTCGCTCCATTGGGCAAAATCAAGGTTAGAACCTCTACAAACCCCTGGCTCAGTAAAGAAAGCAAACAAATCCTCATGTCCAGAGACACTGCCTGCCTTTACTATCAAAAAAACAAAGAAACACAAAGCCTAAGTACCAAGAACTGCGCAACTGTGCAAAAAATGCATTAGGGTGGACAAAAAAATCCTACTGCACGACATTATAAACTAAATTACCAACACAACCCCCAAAAATTTTGGAAAAATGTAAACCAGCTACTAAAACCCCACCCAAAAGGCTACCCCCAAACTAACTACTCCTGACCATAAAGTTCCCATCGAAACACAATTCAACTCCCACTTTGTGAACTCAATTCTATCCTTAGTATCACAGGACAGTTCCTTCCTCACTATCCCCCCCAACACAAACAACACTAATACAAGCTTTACCCTCAAAACAGTTTCCACCACTTCAATCAAAAGCATGCTCTCCAAACTAAAAACCTCAGCAACAGCAGCCGACCTACTCCCCAGCTAGTTCTTGAAACTCGCAGCAGATGCTACTGCTATCCCAATCTCCACTTTCATAAACAGATCAATTGTTGAAAACTATGTGCCCAAACTCTAGAAAATATCCTATGTTACACCCATACATAAAGGTGGGACCTCCACTGAACTTAATAACTACAGACCCATTGCTTTACTCTCCCCCCTGGCCAAAATCCTAGAAAAATGCATCCATATCCAGATGCTAAAATATCTCCTAGACAGCAACATCCTGTCACCTACTCAGCATGGTTTCAGACCTGCCCATAGTACCACTACAGCCCTCCTCTGCTTCGCAGACGCAGTAAACCGTCTCAAAAATGAAGGCCTGCAGGTGTCAACTCTTATTTTGGATATGTCCAAAGCATTTGACACAGTCTTGCACCAAATCCTGCTAAACAAATTAAACCAGTATCACCTATCAAATTCCACTCTTACCTGGTTCCAAAGCTACTTAACTGACAGGTACCAAGCTGTGAAATGGGAAAATTCTCTCTCTCCTTGGCTGCCCATAACTATAGGAGTCCCACAGAGTTCTATCTTAGGACCACTACTATTCACAATCTTCACAAATTACTTCCATTCCTCCACACAGCATGCATCTATCATTCAGTATGCAGATGACACTACCTTAATCTGTGCTGCACAAAACATTCCCACCCTCCTGCAAATAACTCAACTGGCATTCTCTGATGATGAAAACTACCTAACCAAAGCCCAACTTATCCTCAATCCAAAGAAAACTCAGCTTATGATTATAACTAGTTCTAACAAAAACACTGACAACAGTCAATTCACTATCTACACCACAAATGCTACTCCAATCGCTCCAGTGGCACAGGCTAAGCTATTGGGAATAACCATAGACTCCCACCTAAAATTTGAGTCATCTCAACTTAACTATTAAAAAAATTACATGCCAAACTGGGATCACTCTACCATATCAAACCATTTCTTACCAACAACACAAGATCAGCCATTACTCGCTCCCAACTTCTATCCACCCTACTCTGCATATCCCATTCTGACTAATCTCAACAAAACTGAACTAAGCAAAATGGAAGCCTGCTATAACAGAATTGCCCGCTTTGCTGCAAATTGCTCATATAGAACTCATCACTGTACTGCTTTAAGACAGCTCCACTGGGTTGAACTGCCCATCCTCCTAACCTCCAGCCAGCTCTGCCATTCTATCTATTACCTCCCCAATATGTGTCCTGCCCTCAAAAAGCTAGTACAACATCACTCAGCCAAAAGGCCTCTTAGATCATCAAGCAAACTACTACTAGAAGTCAACAACAGCTACAATAGCTTTGGAGATGCACTATACAGTAGTTCAGTGGCTAAAAAATGGAACTCTGTCCCCACTAGCATTCAAAACACATCATCCATAGCTTCCTTTAAATACCTCATCAGCCAACATCTCAAGCAAAGTTGGCAGTGCCATGACTGCTCCCCAGGCTAATGAAAGCGGACAAGGTACACATACTAAACCTAGAGTACTTGATTAAGATTGAAAACTATTCTCACAAACACTGGCTAATCTACAGTGTATGTACTGTACCTGTGTACTATTCATGTATTCTACCTATGTTCCAAATTTCAGCTGTACACCACAAATCTAAGTACCTTTATTTTTAAATTAATATTTTTGTTTGTTCTCTCCACTGTAACTGTTGATGTGCTGCATACCACTGTAAAAACATGTCTTTTGTAATTTGTGTATATACTGATCATGTCTAAATGTATCTGTATTTTTTCTATGTGGAGCTTTTCTCCTCGGGCCTGTGCTGAAAAAGGGCCTTTTCGGCTCAGACACCCCCGGTTAACAAATGTAAAATAAAAATAAATAAATCTTTACTAATAAAAGTCTTGGCTGATTTCTTATGGCCATATTTGGAGCATACACCTGTGTGCCCTTTCAAATAACAGTTCCTGCTGTGGAATACCAGTCCAGTTGCTTATTTGTGCCTTCAAAAAATTAATACAGTATGTTCTTTCTAGTTTTCTGATACAGCAGAAAATCTCAGATTTTCCTTACATGCTGTCCTGTAATGCCATCATTTTTTGAAACATCTCTTCTTGAGCAGTCTCATACTCAGCCAGCCTTTTCTTCATTGCGACCTCTGATTTTTGCAGTTTTATCAGCTCACATGAATATCTGGTTATGCTTCTTCCATTTTTTCCATCCTTTTATTTGAACTGATATACTCCTTCAGTGTTTCTTTTATTTTAATTAAGTCTGAGCACATCTGAGCTATTTTTTTCCTCTAGATTACTGGAAGCCATGCCTTATACCAAAACTGGAGCTTGAACTATTTTTTTGCTTTACAGCTGCAGGATTCTTTCCAGTCAGTGTTTTCTCTTCACATTTTCTAGTTGGTTTTCTTTCAGCCTCTTTTAGTTTCTTCTTTGCAAGCATCCAGGCAGTTTATTTACTAGCCAGTAAAGGCATTTTACTCAAGCTCACAATTTCACTGGCTGTTGTCTCTAAGTTTATGTTTTTACACTGGGAGAACTGAAGTTAAGTTACTGCTCAGTTTGCAGCCATATTGGAAGTCCAGGTCTCAACAGCATAATAATAAATATGGATGGGATGCCTCAGACAACAGACTGGGGTAACTTCAAGAGCAGTTTCTTAATGGCAAATGTTTATGATATCCCTGTAGGAATGACCACCATATAGCAATACAGCAAGTGAATGTACTTTAAGTGCTGCATGACAAAAATGCCCCAGTCATCCACAGATATTGCCTGACACTACAGAAGGAGCACCACTAGATTAAGATAAGAAAGAACAGTTGTCACACATCAAACTGAAACACAGAGAAATAACTAAGCAAATATATGGAGTTTCACCAAACAAATTGTGCCTTACCAGGTATGCACAAGACATCAAAAATAAAGCTGGCGAGCATAAGTGGGAGCACAGGCCTGTAATCGCAGAAGTTCCCATCTCTCAACTGCTTAGCCCTCTCTCGAATGGTGTTCATCTCAGTGCTACCCAAAGGGATTTTTTTTAGTAATGCTACAATTTCAGATTCCTGATATGCCAGTTTCACCTGCAAAACAAGAAAACACACAATGTGAAAAACAATAAAATGCAATCATTACTTAAATGGGGAAGCAGGATGCACAGTTTATTTTTTTACAGTCAGATCTTTTTTTTTTCCAAACACCTTTACTGAATTATCACTTTTGACATAGGCAAATTTACAGTCATATAAGAGTAATCACACTATAATTAACATAATAAACATTTTTCTTCACATATATTGCTATACATCATATAACCTAAGCAACATTACATAAATTATTCAATTCCTGCCTTTTTTATATTTTTTAAGCAAGAAACATCTTTATTAAACCATCACTTACTACATAGGCAATCATACATTTATATAAATGAAAATAAACCACACAGACACGAGCCTAGTGGCAAGCATTTCACATCAAAAACGATACTGACACACTCCCAATTGCAAACATTATACATCACTTATAATCTAAACAATCTTTTTCAAACATTACAAAGCTCATTTAAATACTGCCACCTTTTAAACCTCATTCCTCATTTGTATGTATTGTTTCCACAATTCCAATTTTTTTTCCTATGTAGTTTGCTTCTACCCTTTTCTAAAGAACTCAATTTCAGTTGTTTCATCGCTGTTAAATATTCACTACTTCTAGAATAGTTGGTTTAGATTTTGATTTCCATTTTCTAGTAATTGCTTTTTTTGGCAGCCACCATTATTAAACACCGCAAGGCCTTACCATGCCTAAGGAATTCCGATTCTGTATCATAGCTCAGGAAAATCATCTCCCTCATCAGAGCAATCTGCCCACCCATCATCTCAGACAGTGCACCCCACAGGGAATCCTTAAAGTTCACCAAATCACTGCACTCCCAGAAAATATGTTCCCAATTACCTCTTTTTTCTCCATCACATCTCCATTTGCTGTCTGCCTGAGGAAAAATTTTCTGGAGTCCACTTAGGATACAGAAATATCTATGCAAACATTTCTATGCAAAAATCCTAAATATTTTAGATTTTGTTGCATATTTGGGGGAGATGCATATATCGTCCCATTGTTTCTTTGTGAATTGCTTATCCAATCTCTTCTTTTTGCTGCTATTAACACCCAAAGTTTATGAAATAAAACTTCTTACCCTTCATGCCTGGCTATCCCATTACCATCCTGACATTCTCTCTATCACCGAAACATGGCTAAAACCCCACATAAAAGACTCCAAAATTACCCCTCCCAACTACAAGATCATAAGAAATGAAAGAACTCTACAGAAAGGTGGTGGAGTAGCCCTACTTTTCTCCTCCTCCCTAACAGCGACACCCTTTACACCAAGCCTATACCCCAATTTGCAACAGCTGAACTAACCCTGGCCCTCCTGAAAATTAATAACCATAAAAACATATGTATAGCTGCTCTTTATATTCCACCAGGAAATAACATCCCCATTCTTGAAGATAGCCTCTCTTGGTTGTCATCCAACATAAGCAATGAAACTATACTCCTAGGTGATGTAAATATAAACTGGACTTCTATACAATCACCTACATCACCTCAGAATATAAACCTATAAAACTACACCCAAATAATTACCTCTCCTACCAGATTTAATAAATATAACTCTGGTAGTATTCTGAACTGGATATTAGTCTCTCATCCCAACTCCATTTCTGACAATGGCACCCTACCCAACTCTTTCAGCGATCATCTCTCTGCCTTTGCTCATCAGCCATCATCTTCCTTCCATCTTCACCACAACTACATCACAACTTGTACCCTAAAAAACTTCAACCCTCTAGCTTTCTCTGACTGACTAAAACATGTGAACTGGAACCCTGTAAAAAGCCTCCCTCTTGACGATGCCATTACATATTTCAACACTACATTCAATAACCTGCTAGATAGCTTCGCTCCCCCAGAACTAAAAGAATCAAAAACAAATCCAGCCCTTGGTTAACTAAACCAACTATTACGCATGCATCTCTAAGATAAATCTTGGAAGCGTTACCATAAATCTAAAACGCCTAACACCCTTAATGAGTATAAACAACTTCACAATAAAGTGAAAAAAAAAACTGCTTTAGACCGAAAGTCCTACTACTCCAAGCTTCAAAACAATCATAGATCCAACCTCCAAAATGTTTGGAACAGTATATCTGCTCTCCTCCCTCCTGGGAAAATAGACAATCCCTGCCCTGACCCTAACACTCCAGATCATATCTTAGATACCCAATTCAACTCTTACTTTATTGATTCAATAGCCAAGCTCAACACATCATTCTCCAATAACACTTCTACTCCACCCTCATCCCGCACCCTCAACTCTAATCCCACTAACATGAACACTACACATCTCTCCCCCCTTTACCATACAACCCATCTCTCTGCACACCATAAAAAAAACTTCTACTAAAACTAAAACCATGCTCTCATGCCCCAGACAACCTTCCATCTAACTTTCTCAACCTAGCTGACGATGGCATAGGCCTTCTCATCACCATACTTATCAACAGTTCAATCCAAGAATCATATGTACCCCCCTCCTCTGGAAGAAAGCATTCATCATTCCCCTCCACAAAGGAGGCAACAATACTGAAATTTCCAACTTCCGTCCTATAGCCATCCTGTCCCCTATCTCAAAAGTCCTTGAAAAATTCATACACTTGCAACTCCTTCCCTACCTCCTAGACAATCAACTTCTTTCTCCAACTCAACATGGATTAGACCTGGACATAGTACTACCACTGGTCTTCTCTCCTTCCTTGCCATCAACCATGCCAGAGACTCTGGCAACATTATATTTACCCTTCTACACTTATCAAAGACCTTTGATACTGTTTCCCACATCCTTCTCTTGTCCAAACTCTCTTCTCAATCTTTCTGCCTCCTCTATTAACTGGTTTTCCAGTTACCTTTCTAATAGACAGCAAGCCGTCAAGTGGAACAATAGTACCTCTTCCTTCCTTCACACTCCAACAGAGGTTCCACAAGGCTCAATACTGGTTCCCTTACTTTTTAACATCTTCTCCTTACTTTTTAACATCTTCATTAATAATTTTCATTAGTGCATTCCTAATACCAAACTTGTCCAATACGCGGACGATTCTACCATAATTTGCTATGCTCAATCTCTCCCCAAACTCATGCAACTAACACAAGATGCCTTCTCTTGTAGAGTCTTAGATGATGAAAAATCACTTTGCTCTCAATGCATCCAAAACCAAAATCATGAGCTTTATCCCATCTAAAAGCACCTCTATCGATAAAAATTCCTTCTCCATAGTCAGTCAGAAATAAGATTCCCACTGAAATACTCTCCCATACAAAATTTCTAGGTGTTATCATTGATGAACATTTAAAGTTTGACATTCATATACAAACTAGCATTAAGAAAACACACCAAAAGCTCAGAATGCTGCATCATCACAACCATTATCTCACTCCCTCTTCCAAACATATATATACTGTCTATTTTCTTACCTCATCCCCTTCTCTCTCTCTTGCATGGAGCCCCTCTCCTCACCAACCTTCAATCCTCCCTAAAGTCAAAACTATCATCCTGCTGAAATAAAATCTCAGTTTGCTACTGGGCCCAACTCCTCCTCACACCACTGTGATGCACTCCACTCCTTGAACTGGCTGGAACTACCCCCACTAGCTCTCTTATATTCAACTGTTAACTGCTCACAAACTCATTTTCAAACCCTCTAACTGCCCTTCCCTCTCCTCCATACTGACCTTGCATCATCCTGACAGACTACTCAGGTCCAGTAACCAGAACCTCCTCCTGTCTTTCTCCCTCGCCTATGGAATTCACCCCCCCCCCCACATTCGACTCACCCAAAACCATTCTGCCTTCAAAACCATGCGCCATTCTCATCTCTCTTCTCACTGGGAATGCTCATGCTCTCACCCCACCTGACTCCCTCTACATCTTTTCTGCTCCCCCATCTTTTTTTTCTCCTTTCTTAAAACTCAACCTAGTGACGCCCTTCATTTCATTTCGACTTCTCTCCCTTTTTTCCTTTCTCATAACCAAGCCTATTCACCTGTCACTGTTCTACTCTCTTGCTCTAATTCTTCCTATCTCTCACCTCATGAAACTGAGTGCATAAGTACCTGCACTCCAAATTAAACTTATGTACTCCAAAATACTTATGTTTTAATTTCATTCACTGTTTTGTTACAACACCTTGCTCAAATGTTATTATTCTGTCTTCTATATTACTGTGTTTTTAGTAGTTTTGAAAATTACATTGTACTTAACTTTGTTGATATTAGCTTTGTAATAATTGTATACGGAGCTTTTCTTCCGGGGCATCCACTGAAAACTGACTAATTTTGGCCCAAATGGAGTATCCCGGTTAACAAACTGCAAATAAAATAAATAAATAAATCTCTCTTCCCAATCCTTTCTAACCTCCTCTGATTCTTATAGTTCTCATGCAATATTTTATATGCCCTACTAATTATTCCTTTTTAATGGCAGCTTCTGTTCTAGATTCTACTAAAAACTAACAGTGCTGGTCTTTCATTTAGGACCCCCTATTTCTTTCTCTTTGCCTATCAATCCCTGATAGGAAAGGCAATCTCTAACCTGCAGTCCAAATAAATTCTTGGCATCTTCCCACTGTACTATCTTTCCCTCTACAGTTATTTGCTCCCAGTACCTTGGTTCCTTTGCCAGTTTTCTCCAATAAATTCCAGCAACAAAAAGTTTTCATTTCTGAAAGACAAAACTAACATTGGCTTATGTAAATCTATTTTAGAAAATAATTTTAAAAAATTACTTTAATGCCTGAACACTGCTTCAGTCATGTCAGGTTACTACCTACTACCTTGTTCTAATGTGGCTGCATTCTGTTTTATCAAAGTCTACTTCTGAGCTTGGATCTCCAAACATAGAAACGGAAAATTAACTATATCAATAAAGTTTAAACAGCAAGTTAAAAATTAAAAGAAAAAATATTAAGTAGACAGGGAAGTTACTCATATGGATGATTCCATTTAACTTCTGCTTTTATCTAGCTTGTAAGACTCCAAACCAATACAATATAAAAATACCACTAACATTTTGTTAATGTAAAACCTATACGATATGTTGCTACCTCATTACATGGGACCCATTAAAACTGAATGCAACATGCTACCACATGTTCTTTCACCTTAATGAGGTCACAGCATTTCCTCTCTGAGTATCAGAATCTGTGGCATTACTCTACTGGTGAATGATAACTTTAACCTTCTAACTGGAGCAATTTCATGAATAGAAAGGGGCAGAGATTTTTTTTTTTTGTGATTAAAGAAGTTATTTTTTGGTTCACTATACAGGTCAGAGTAAACAACAACAGTGGCCTGATGATCAAAAGACAATATGTTGGAGAAATGAAGACAAAAAAGTGAAATATAACGGAACACAGGTGAAGACAGATAAAGGAAATGGGACATCAGAAAATTAGTAAGTTCATCAATACAGTTGCTGTAAATAAAAATATAGTCTGATAGAAAAGGTTTGACCTAATAAAGTCCTTTATTTTTTAACAATACAGTGGATACACTGAACAAATCAATCTGTACTTATTTATTAAACCTGTCAGCTGTGTGTTTTGTACTTGCTCAATTATAGTGGATACACTGAACAAAACTTGATCTGTACTCATTTATTACACCTATTAGTTTTGTACTTGCTCAGTTTTAACTTTATTGGCTGACATTTTTAAGTCAAAGTAGCTTGATTGTTGAGTTGGAGGTGAAAATACCATTAATTTAGTGTTCTTTACATTTAAGCTTAGTTCAGATTGCTGAAGCCATTTTGCAATTTTTGTAAAGAACTGCTCTACGTCATCTTGGAGAAGTTTGACTAAAGGAGGCTGCAAATATTAGTGGTGAATCATCTGAATAATGGATTATGTTTGTTGGGACAGAGGCTGTGTGCATTTTATTTATAAAGATATTAAAGTGCAACAGTCCTAGTAGTGAACCTGAGACATCAGAAAGTTGTTTCCTGAGAAGCTGATAGCTTACCATACACATTGTATCTGGTGACTAAGGTAACTTTTAGACCAACTGACTGTACTGCTTGAGAGGCCCAGTTCCCTGAGCCTAGATAATATGGGATGCAAAATTCTATAAAATGCTCTGTATAGGTCTAGGAATAGGGATGCAGTCATGTCACCTTTATTACGTTGTTAATGAAAATAGTTTATTAAAGTTAGTAATGCGGTTTCTGTGCTGTGGCCTAGTCTAATTCCAAGCTGTGCTGTGGAAAGTATTTCTTTTCTCTGTTAGGTGATTGATCAACTTAAGGTGAACACATTTTTCAAGCATTTTCAACAGAGGGGAAAAGATGGCTCTAAGTCTGTAGTATTCAAGCTCAAGAGATTGCCAACTTTATGTATGGGAACAACATACAGGACAGCTTGCATACCACCTTTGGGACTACATCTTCAAGGAGGGAGTGACTTATAAGTAAAGATACTGAGTATGTAAAAATGGCATATGCAGATATTTGGAGTTATTCTACTGAAGGTTGCCTCCTAGAGGACAGGTGGGTTTAAGTTTTTGAATCTTTTTATCAAGCTTGTAGGAATTGTAATAAGTGTGAATGCAGTAGTGACACTACATACGTCAGTTACTGATGTACTGTGTGTATTAAGTGAATTAGCAGCATTTATACAGAATGAATTAAAACTGAATGTTATGTCATAGCCCATCAGTGAAAGGGCAGGGTTGGGATTTTTTTACCAGACTGAATAAGTTTATTGTTGACCAAAACAGTTTTGGGACATTACTGTGGTTTTCCTGTAGAGTACTGCAGCAGTTTTGCTTAAACATTAGAATGGCATTTTTTAGGTTTCACAAATGCTGATATTGCTGCTAAAGGTTTACTGTTTTTTTTAAAGGTAATTTTTTCCATGCTTTATCTCTATCGTGCATCACCTTTTTTATATCTGGCACTAACACTGCAAGTTTTGATTTGACTTTTTTTCTGCACTAAGGAGTTTAATATGGAAAGGAGGGAACTTTCAAATAAAGCGAGGTACTGCATCATCATGTAAAGGTAGTGTTTTTAAGGGTCCCCAGTTGCTATACATAAAGTTATACAAGAAAGTTTCTTTTCCAAACTAAGCTGTATTTTTGACTGTTTTATATTGGATGTTTACTGTACATCAAAAAGGAAAACTTCCCCTGCCATCATGTTGATGCTACACTGGGACACCCTATCTTATCAGCGCTTGGTTGTGGGCACTGATGAGGTACACAGATACAGCACATGGTGAACAGAAGGTAAGGGCACACAAACAGATAAACAGATATGCAAAAAGGGAAGGAAGGAGAAGGTAATTTTTTAAATTCTAGACAGGACAATGTGTGCATGAGTGTGTGTGTTTTGGGAGGGACACAAATGCAAAATGTTGCACAAGAAAGACACAGGAACCTGTGAGCCATCAAGGACAAGCTAACACAAATTGCTGTAATGCACAATGTATACTGGTAGGAAGTCAAGGCAGGAGGACAAGACAGTGCAAATGCAAATAATGCAGGATACCACAGAAGAGAACATTCAGATGGCAGACATAAGTTACTAAGTTGGCAAGAAAGGATAGTCAAAAAAGAGTATAAAGAGGTACTGTATTGTACAGAATACACCAGAAGCAAAGGAAGGCAATGAAGTAGGTTATTTAGAAGTAAAACAAGTTGCAAACAGAGTGCACACATTAAGATGCAAGGGCAAACAGCAGAGAAAATATTTTGGGTTTTAAATAAGGGGAAAGAAAAAAAGAAAACAGGCATGGGAAATGAAGGACTCTTTTTCAGGGTAAAAAAATATCAAATGGATATAAAGACACAGAGAAAATGGTAATACATTTTTAGAGGACTACATGAGGGTAGAGAGAAAGGTAATGGCCATCAATGTAAATACTTTCAACTATTTTAAGAAATATCAGAATAAAAACAATGGATCAGGGTGAGAACAGAACATTTCCTGGAAGGAACTTGTAGGTGGAAGGGGAAGAGAAATGGAGTGCAAAAGCTACTCCTAATAAAGATGGATTGGTGTGCGTTTGTGATGGTTTAAACCGGAAGGACCATATACAATGATGGTATACAAAGTTTACAGAAATGGAAAATCATTCAATATGTACATTCCACAGAAAGCGAAGGATATGGTAAAATTGTTCTGGCTAAGGTAATCTTTTTTTGCAAGCTAATCAAAGTTATTTTGATAGGAGATTCCCATAATAGTGATGAAATGATTAAGACAGTGCTTTAGACCTCTCTCGGCGTGAATAATGACGAGTTGTTTTAAAAAGCCAGTACAAGTTATCAGATTTGGATAAAATTTAACTAGTAATTACACTGGCTCGACATTATCAAAAATTACACTTGGAAATGGTAATGTAAAATCAACCAAAAGAGAAGAGAAAGAAATTATGTCTTGCCATAACATTCCATTGGTTCTGCTCCTCTCTAAAATACCTCAGATCGAGTTGCCTAAATTAGTGGCGGACAAACAGCAAGAAGCATAAGAGACCAGATATGTGTCCCTAATATGAAGCCAGTTCTGGGAAATTTCAATCCACTAACAGTCTCAGCCTGGGGGAAGGAGGGAGGGAATGTCAAGGATTAGTGAAGATCGACAACACAGATGCAATGTTATGGCAAGACATAACTTCTTTACGTGATGTCAATCTTCACATAATCCTTGACTGTGGAACAGAGTTCCTAGCTACCTGAATCTTGGAAGGTCTCACAGAAGATTATTCCTAAGCACCATCAAACCGAATGATGCCCATCCTCTAGATAAGAAATCCAATTTGTAATGAGTGATAAAGGTATGAGAAGACCAAGTGGCTGCTGCACAAATATCATTTAAAGAAGCTCTGGCATGAAAAACTACAGAAGTTGCCACCACTCTAGTTGAGTGGGCTTTTACCGGGTGTGAAGGGCACAGCCCTTTTGATTGACAGACAAATGTAATACAATCTCTGAGCCATTTCACCGAGGTAACCTTTGAAACTTAGTTACCTAAAGAAAGCGAGGAAAAAGCAACAAACAGCTGGGTCAGATTTTCTGAAATCCTTTGTTCTGTGAAGATAAAATTGTAGCCTTCTTTGGACATCTAATAAATGAAGGGAATATTATCTTTTATTGGAAAAATTAGGGAGAAAAAACAGTAGTTGAAGTGTTATTAGATTCTGAGACAACTTTTGGTAAAAAGGATGGATTAGTCCTAAGGGAGACCTTGTCTTTATGAAATATACAGGGTGGTTTGCAGGACAAGGCCTGAAGTTCAGATACTCTCCTGGCAGATGTAATAGCCACTAAAAATAAAGTATTCCAAGTCAGAAACTTCAAGTCACATGTAGCTGATTGTTCAAAAGTGGGCAAAGTAAGGGACTGAAGAACTAGTGTTAGATCACAGGGAGGAATGGGTTCTTTAAACAGAGGTCTTAACATTAGGGGTCCCTTTAAGATTGCTTTATAAAGCTTGTGTGACATAACGGATGGCCCATTAAAACCCCATATGGAGGTTAGAGATTGCCACTAGATGGACTTTAATTGCTGAGGTAGAGGAAAATACAGTTGTGTACCTACCATAAATGTTGATGTTCGAGTATATTCACTGTTGCAGTCATTACACTTGGGTTATCCTGCTGGCAGGCGACCCGTAGTCGGCCCGAGTTCCAAAGTCTTGGTCCGGCGTCGGTTGCTGTCACCTCTTCCCAGACGTCAGTGCGCCAGGGGTATAAAAGTTGCAACCGACGCCATTTTCTTCAGTTTTTCTTGCCCCAGATGTCAGGTGCCCCCAGATATGAAGGCTGTAAAGATAAAAATATGCCAAACAACCATGCATATATCACTAAAAACATTTTCTTCTTCTAAAAGCAAATACACCACATAGGTTGTATAGAGTTGAGAAGTACAGAATTGTCCCAGCAGAGAGGGGGATGGTGGGTGGGTAACCAGGACTGCAACAGTGAATACACTCGAACATCTGCATTTATGTAATCTGGCTGGAACACTTTTGCTCTGGATAATGTGGCTGACCTGAGATCTGATCCTTTGTGGCCTTTTCAGTGGGAGTGAAGCAATACCTGCAACTGTGTCCAACAGAGCTCTGATGAATTCTAGTTGCTGTGAGGGTTGTAAACTTGACTTTTCATAAATATTGTGATGCCTAAAGATGCAGAGTGTAATCTCCTGCCTGTTCTGACACCTGGTGGTAGCAGTGAGAAACCAGTCATCAAGCTATGTAAAAACTCAAACTCCTTGCAGTCTGAGATGAGCTGTTACCACTGCTATGCATTTGGTAAACACCCTGGGGGCTGAGATGAGTCCAAAGGGCAGTGCTCTGAATTAGAAATGACTGGCTTCCAGCTGGAAGCACAAGAAACTCCTGGAGTGTTTGTCCATTTTTATGTGGCAATACGTGTCCTGGAGATCTACAGAGCACATCCAGTCATCTTTTTCCATGAATGGAAGTATAGAATGTACCGAGACCATCCGAAATTTGATTTGCCAAACTGCCTTGTTGAACTGGCTGAGATCCAGAATGGGTCTCTAGTCCCCTGTTTTTTTTGGGCACTAAGAACCACCTTGAGTAAAACCCAGATCCTATTTGTTTTGGTGGGACTTTCTGGATGACTCCTTTGTCAAGCAGGTTTTGAATTTCTGCCATTGCTGCTTCCCTGTGACTGGGTGAAACATCTGGGAGTCTTTTTTTCGGGATTTTGGACTTATAGAAAGTGGCCTATTGGAACCTCTGGATATGGCTCCCTGCACCCATTTGTCCGATGTTATCAGTTGCAAGGCGGGCTGGTGCAGGGATAACCGCCCCCCCCCCCCCCGACTGCCTCCAGGGGAAGGCAATAGGGCCTCCATTCAGGAGTGCTTGTAGGAAATACCAAAGAAGGAATCTCTGGACCTCTGGGTTCTGTGGGCCACTTCTGCTTCTAGGGTGGCATCTTCCATTATTTCCCCCTCTGCCCTGGGGAAAGTCTTTGCCACGTGAGTCCTGGAAAGGCCCTTGGGACTTCTTGAACCATAGTCTCCCACATCTCTGGTTCCTAGAGTAGGGCCATTGAGAAGTGGAGAACCATATGCCTATGGTAGAAAGTCTTCCCATCTTTCTCACATCTGGACAGAGTGTCTTTTACCTTAGGGCCAAATAGGGATGATCCGTAAAATGGAGCGTTGATGAATGATGCTTTAAATGGCACCATAAAGTCAGACAAGTGCATCCAGGTGTGCCTTCTAACAGCTATGCCTGAACCTGTCACCGCTCTTGTTGTCCCTTCAGCTGTGTGGGAAATCAGCCTCAAAGACGAGTTAGAAATTGCTTTGAGGGTGGTGTGCTGAGAAGTAACTTTGCCCCGTAGCCCTTCAGCTACTGCCCCTGAGAGGACATCAGAGAGCTCTTTGATTAAATCCCTCTGTAACCTTGAAAAGTGCATCATGTAGTTCAAGGACCTGAGAGCAAACCCACTTCCCACTCTTATCCATAGTCCTAGACTCCTTGTTAGGAGGGTGGACAGTTGGACTTTTCTCAGCAAGTTTCTTTTTAGTGACTGCTGGTATCATCATGGCATCTACAGGTATGCCTTTGGAACAATGCTGCTCTTCTTTGGAGGTGGAAAGAATCTGGTCAAGTCGCTTGAGGATCGGTTCGATGGAGTCAGGCATCTTCCACGCCCGCTGTGTGATCAGTTTAATGAGCTCATCAGTGGGCGGAGAGATCCAAGAGATGGAAGGTTGGGCACAAAAAGCCTTCAGGTATATCGACTCCTCAGAAGAAGGTTTGAGGAAAGATCAGCCACCCCTCTGCTTCAGGATCTTTAGGATGTCCTCGAAGGAATCATAAGGGTGTGACCTGGGGGAACCTTCCACTTCATCAAAGTCGGGGAGTCTAAGTGCTTCCTCTTGCACTTTTTTTTCACAGGTACTTCCTCGGGGCGATGTTCCAGGAAGTGTCTAAAGTGGATTGGGGGCCCGGAACCGAAATGGACTCCTTCGGAACAGAGATCCCACCCTGCACTGAGGACACAACCCCCTGAAACTGAAGCCTGGGTCGATCCCATAAAAGCTGAAGCACCGAGGGCCATGGAAGGCTTCAAAATTAATGAAGTCGATCCATGCACCTCGGAACCAGCCTCCAGTCCCGAAAGACCAGAGGAATTCAAGGCAACTCTCGGTTCCAGAGAAGAAGTGGGAATACACTCACTTGTAATCTGAATTTATTAAGTCCTGTAAACTTTATCTGCATTTCCTTGATGATATACTTATTGTTTGGGATGATGACAGCAATTTACTTCAAGAATTTCTCATCTGTATTAATCAGACCACTGAGTTACTTAAATTCTCTTATGTGGAGGATAATGACAATATTGCTTTTTTTGGACATTTGACTTTATAAGGATTCCATCAACAAAAAAAATAAAAGCAAAATTTATAATAAACCTACCTTTTCAAACATGCACCTGCATTCTACCAGCTCCCGCCCCCATCATCAGAAATGTGCTGCTGTTAAGAGTCAGTTTGTTAGAGCTGCATGCATGGTTTCCGACTCTGAACTTTTCTTGGATGAATGTGAGCACATTAAACGTATGTTTTTGGCAACAGAGTATCCGGTTAGATTTATTGATTCACTGCTGTATGATATGATCAACAAAAGAGTGTGTGGCCATTTTAAACCCATTTTACAGCATGTCCAGCCTCAGGAACCTGACAATACTCCTGATACTACTGTGGAGTTGATGGACCAGAGCATAATTTTGTATAACATTAATTCCTGTACTGGCCCTTCCAACAATGCTTGCAGGACTGATTCAGTTTAATCAGTTTATTACCCAGTATAACATGGACAACAACATAAGAAAGATTCTTTATAAAAATTGGGCTATTTTGAAGGATGATAGCCAGATTGCTGGCAAAGTGGGTGAAAAACCTCTCATTACTTTCAAGAAAGTGCAGAATTTTAAGTACGTGGTTGTGCATTTTGGCACTCTGCAGCAAAAAATTAACTTACAGATTTTAAGATGTTTAAGCGTGGGAGCTGTTCTATGTGCAAATGTATTCTTTGTTGTGAGCAATTTAATATTAATGGTTTTAAGTTTAAGATGAAAGAAGCATGTAACTGCCTTACCAAGGGCATTGTTTATGCTACTTTGTCTGACTGTTGTTCAGCCTATTATAAAGGCAAAACTGAACGCTGTTTTAAAGATCATATATGGGAACATAGCAATGATATTAAGCACAAAAAAAGAAAGCAATGCTTTAGCTAGGCACACTAATGCCTTTCCTGAACACACCTTTAAGTTTGTGGTTATAGACAGGGTGCCAATGGATCTGTGTTGTGGTCCCTGGCAGCTACAATTAGAAAAACGTGAATTGTGTTAGCACTTGCAATTAAATGCTGGTAGCTGGTCATGGCTTAATGGTTTTACATCTATTTCCTGTTTATTAAAACTGAAGGCTTTAGAGCGATAGTAGGTAGTTCTATTTAAATGTTATTTAAATCTCATTTAAGTAGTACTTAAAGTCTTTATTATCTGTTTTTTAAAATGTGTTTTATCATTTAAAATTCTTTGCTTTGCCTAGAGCTTGGCAACCAAGTGATCATATGATTTCTATCATGTGACATTTTATCATGTGACTTTTTACCTGCTTTTAAATGGAGTTCAAAACAATGTGGTTTTATCTGAAGACATTTGTACTTAAAAACGCTAATCCACCGTTTTTGTACCATTTTGCATTTTATTACGTGTTTACTGGCTGTTGGAACTATTGAAGTCTCTGTGGCCTGCAGGTTTATTTTTTTTGGGTTTTTTTGCTTTTTAGTTTCAAGAGTCTGTAAGTAAGCAAAACTGCTGTCAAAAACAGCTTGGCATAAGAGTGCACTGAAAAAAGGGATCCAGGGGCAGACATGCTGAAATGGCCAAAAGATGAACCTTGACAGTTAATAAAGGTCATTGGATAACAACTCATTTGAATATTGAAGAACCACAGAAATGCAACCCTTGAAAGGGTCTTGGTCCTTAGAGTGGCATCAACTAGAAAAAAAAAGTTTAGGTAGGTACTTTCTTTGCCTTCTTTAATACTTGCTGCACATCCCCAGAAAAAAAGGTGCCTAAAAAGTATCAAGATTAAGATTCTACAATCCAAGCAGTCCTTTGAATTTGTTTCAAGTTGAGGTGTATCACTCTCTTTCTTGTGCTAGTATGTCAATTCTGTGAAGAAGCTAGCGGTAACAACACTTGATTCTCCCTTCTTTTGGAACTGACCAATTGTTGCATGGGCCAGAAGGGATTCACCACAATGATCCCTAGAAAATCATTCTAAATCTTCAGAATGACCCTGCATATCAGTGGAATGGGTGGAAAAGCATAAAGATACATTCCTGCCCAAGGGAATTAAAATGTATTGGTTTTCAGGCCTGTTCCAAAGAATCCTCAAGTAGAATTTCTTCAGTTGATTGCTGTAAATGGAGGTGAAAGTATTGTTGTGTAAAATCTTACCATAACTTTAGATGCCCTTCTCATCTATATGCTGCTGTAGCCATAACTTAAGGGAGTCTGCCTCTGGTTGACTCATGCCCGGCCATTTTACAAAAGTTGGGTGGGAGACTATACAGCAACTTATAGAACAGAAAGACATCTACAGTTATGATAAGATTTTACACAACAATACTATGTCCTTGTATTCATATGCTGCTGCATCCATAACATAAGTGAGAGTGCAAAAGCTCCTGCTATTGATAGTTGGGAGGAGGAACAGAAGCATTTTCAACAAAGCCATGAAGGATGGCTCTGGCAAATCCTGCTCTGGATCTGAAAATGATGTCCAACTTATATGTTTAGTGAAAGTATGGACAGATGACCATTTAGCTGCTTCTAAAATGGCAGCTGTATCCAAACCCTTTAAGAAAGCACCAGAGGAGGACATTACCCTAGTGGAATGTGCCTTTACTAGGAAGGAAAGCCTTCTGCCATGGGCTGTGTAGCAAAAAGAGATGGTTTTAGAGATCCAAGAGGAAACTGTTTGCTTGGAAACAGGATGTCCCAGAGCTCTTGGGTGTTGAGAGACAGAGCCTGTATGATTTAAGGACGGATTTGGTCTTGGCCAAATAGCATCCCAGTTGTCTACGTACATCTAAGGAGTGGAGGATCCTTTCAGCAGGGTTATGAGGTGAAGGGAATAAGGTAGGGAGGTTGATGGCCTGGTTCAAGGAAAGTTCATTAACAACTTTGGGCATAAAAGATGGATTAGTATGTAAACACACCCTATCCTTGTGGAAATCTGTAAAAGGATGGAAGGCCATGAGGGCTTGAGTTCAGAAACCCTTCTGGACAAAGTAATGGCCACCAAAAGGACAGTTTACCAAGTACAGTGTTGAAGAGAACAGTCTTTGGCTGGCTGAAAGGGTGTTGGGGTTAATTTTTCCAGAAAAATATTAGATTCCAATACTTCCTTGGGGGGGAGGGGCTAAGGTGAAGTACCCCCTTCAAAAATAGCTTAACTTCTAGTCTACAAGCTAGAGGTGGGGTGAGAGGAAGGCATGCCAAGATGGCAAATGAGTGTGTCTTAATGGGGGAATACGACAAGCCCAGTTCATCAGTTCACACAGATAAGAAAAAAACACTAGAGGTTCTACCTTGAGTGGTTGGAAATTTTGTTTTTGACACCAAACAGAAAACCACTTCTATCTGCATATATACAATTTTCTGGTAGTTGATTTTCTGGCCTCCTGCAGAACCTGAAGCATGCCCTTTGTGTAAAGGTGTCTGAAGGGAATCAGTGCCCTGTCACCCACAATGTAAGGTTCAGGGTGGATAGTTGGGGGTATATGAGCGTTCACTTCTGTGTGAGCAGGTCCATCCCTGTGGGGTAACTTGTGGTGAATGCCCTTGGCTAGATGATGTAATAGGGAGAACCAGTGCTGCCTTGGCCATAAGGCAGTCACCAACAAGATTTTGGGCTGTTCTCTGAGAATCTTTAGCAGAACTTTTTGTATGAGTGGGAAGGGGGGGGGGCATGCATAAGCAAACATCCCCTTGCAAGGGAATGAAAGAGCATCCACCCTCCATGCTTTGGGATAAGGCATCCTGGAGCAGAAGGTTAGTAGTTGTCTGTTCATGGGAGAGGCAAAAAGATCCACTTCTGGAATACCCCATCGATGTACCAGGTCCAGGAACACATCCCTGTTTAGCATCCATTCGTAGGATTGGGTCATGATCCTGCTTAGAGAATCTATCACATTCTCTGCTGAAGGTATGTAGATGGCTAGAATGCTGACTTGTCTATCTAGGGTGATTTCCCACGCCTGCAGAGCCAATCTGCACAGGAGGTAAGACACTGCCCCCCCCACACCATCTGTTGATGTACCACATCACTGTGGTATTGTCTGTGCCACCTCAGCGTCCCTGGCAGGATACAATCCTTGAAAATATATAGTGCCATTATCAAGGCTCTCATCTCCTTGGTATTGATGTGCTCCCTGTGTTGGCTCAGGGACCATGTGTCTCTCACTCTGCATTCTCCCAAGGTTGCTCCCCAACCTGTGTCCAAAGCATCTGTGTACAGGTCCTGATTGAGGAAAAGGGGTTGTAGGGGCAGGCCCAGGTTGGCTTGTATCTGAGATATCCACCAATTCAGCTCCCTGGAAAGGCGTGGTAGCAGTGGAACCATGAACTCCTGGAGGTGCAGGTGCTGCTTCCAGACTCTTCTCAAATACCACTGAAATTTCCTCATTTGAAGCCTTGCTAGGGATGCCATGGAGATGGTGGAGGTCATGAACCCCATGAGCATGAGGAACTCCCCGGCCAACACGGCTTTGAGAGGATGTATCCCCTTGAAATAAGACGTGACGGACAAAATCTTGTCTGGGGAGAAGGCAGGCCATCATTTGTCTTGTTATGATCCTGCATCCCAAGAACACATGATTCCGTGAGGGCATCAGGGAGGATTTTTGAAGGTTTATGGTGAGCCCCAGACTTTTCAAGAGGGACATGGTGATGTCTAGGTATTGCAAGACCAATTGAATAGATGTGGCCTGGATCAGGATATAGTCTAGACAGGGGAAGAGTTGGATCCCCTGGGTTCTGGCAAAGGCAATTACTAGGGCTAGGCATTTTGTGAACACTCTTGGGGCCATAGAGAGACAGAATGGCAAAGCACAGAACTGAAAATGCACAGAACTCACTGAAAAATGGAAGAATTTCCTGAAAAGAGGGTGGAATGGGATGTGTAAGTAGGCGTCCTTTATATTTAATGACACCAGGAAGGCCTGAGGAAGAATTAAGGGGAGAAGAGTTGGAAGTGTGAACATCTGAAAGGATGGGACCTGGAGGAAGGTGTTGAGATGAGACAAATCCAAGATTGTTCTCTAGGGAACATCCTGGAGTAAAATCCCTTTCCTCTTGACTTGAGGTGGAACCTCCTGAATTGTGCCTTGAGAGAGAAGGTCCTGTAGAACCATGGCAAAGGAATCCATTTGGTCTCGAGTGGGTTGTGGAATGTCTTTGAAGGTGGGTCTGGTCTCCCAGGCCATGAAATATCCCTGCTTTACAGAGGCCCCAAGAGTCCTGGGTAGTCCGTTTCCAAGCTGGGTAGGAAAGGAGAAGACGCATGGAGAGCGAGATGTCTGGATTTAAGGGCTGATAGTCACAGACTACCAGACGTGGGATGAAAAGGACGTTTAATAGCAGGTGTAGAGACAGCAAGCCTAGAAGTATCTGTTTCCTGGTATCCTTTTTATCTTTGAATGGCATTTGTCTGGAAGGCCTCCTTACATAGGAAGCTTTGGCAGGATAGTTCCTTTGAAAACGTGGAACCGGGGATAGAAAAATGTGTCTGAGCTCCTTACCCTTCTCCTGAAGGGCCTTAACAAGTTCAGCAGCTCCTGACCCAAATAAAGCTTTGTTGTCCAAGGGAGCAGCCATAATTTTTGACTTAATGTTATCAGGGAGAGGCTGCAACCTAAGCCAGGAGTATCTCCTGATGACAGACCCTGAGGCTGCAGCTCTAGAAAAAGCCTCTACTGCATCATAGCTGCACTTAGAGTGTTTAGTCACTTGAGTACAGGAACTTAAGAGGCTAGAGATTTTGGCCTTGGCCAGGGAATCAGGGAGGTCACTCAATTGCTTACAACATCAGAAAGAAAGGTCAGGGAGTACTTGGCCATGTGTGTCTGGTAGTTAATGCCTCTCACTGCTAAAGTGGCAGAAGTGTAGACTTTTTTGTCTAGGCACTCTATTAACCTGCTCTCCTTGTTAGAGGGAAGGAGGGAGGTGGAAGGGAGTAATTTGGAGGTTTTATCTGCAGCCACAGAAATGGTGTAGGGGTCTGCAGAAGGAGCTTTGAAGCTAAATTTTGCATCTTCAGTGACTTTGTAAAACCTGTCTGGGAGCTTAGGGGCATGGGGCTTGGGAATCTGGGTTTTTAGATGCAGCCAGAAAGGCATCTTAAGAAGGCAGGATGCACAGGAGGAACTGCAGACTGGTTATGGGACTCCATTTGTAAGAGGTTGTAATACCTCTTCCGAGTCTCAGTATCATGGTTGCAGTCCGACTTAAAGACTTTCATCTGCACAACAGTTTCCCCAAAGGTAATGTCTTCCCCTGGGGAATTGGTACCATTTGACTCCTCTTCTGGAGAACTGTACCCCAGAGGGGAGGCAATTTGTGAAGTACAAGTAAGTGATTCATCCTCTGATGAGTCCTCTTCTTCAGAGGGTAAGTCAGCAACACGTTTACCCTTAGGGGTAGATGCTGAAGGGGCCTGGGTCGAAGCAGAGGACTGGCGTAAGGCAAGGAAGGCCTTGAGTAAAGCCCTGCCAGTCAGGCGCCTGTTCAGAGGGTGCGGACATTGAAGAAGGAGCAATATCCTTTGTCTTTTGCTTATTCTTTTTGTGGGCCTCAGACACAGGCGTATCTGTGATGCAATGCAGGGACGGAGGACCAGACACCGGACAGCAATCCACAACATCTGAAAAAAACATTCTCATGGACAATAATTTGAGACTCCCCAAGCAGGCCCTCAGAAATTATAAGCCTTGTCTCCCCCCCCCCACCCCCGGCGTCTGAGTCGGACACCTGGGACTCCCTCTAGACATCCTGGCAGCTTCTTTGACAGCCTCCTCCTGGGTACCCACCAAAAGAAGATCCAAGGATTCTGGCTTGGACTTTGGGTATTCACTTCAAAAGCCCCTATAGGGTACTTATATCTGAATTCGGACATCAAGAAGGCTCTTCTACAAGCGAGCAACAACCGGGGCTGGCAGTCACACAGGCGGCAGAAAGGTTCTGAGGTAGGTGCGTGCTGACATCTGCTTTATACCAGACATCTGTTTATGGCTGACGTACGCTGAATGATGCGGACCGTCGCACATACCTTCGCAGTAGCATCTAACTTTTGTAAAATGGCTGGATGTACGAGGCAACCAGAAGCAGACTCCCTTATGTTATGGATACAGCAACAAATGAATAGAAGGACATCAGATCAATCCTAGGAAGACTCTGAGTCAATTTCCATTCATGTGGATCTGTCCTGTGATTTTCTTGAAGATGTGCTTTAACATCTACTTGTAGGCATCTGAAACTACTCTGAAGATGGTCTGCAAGGTTACTGCTTTCTCCTGGGAGATACTATGCTATTAAATGCAACTCCAACTCGAGTTGCCTTTCAGAGCTGCAATGTCAGGAAACAGATATGGTGGGTGTGTGTACCTCCCCGTTTATGTACTACATCACTATGGTGATGATCTTTGCTAATAAAATGCCCAATTTCCACATACTTTGGAATGTATTCATGCTGCTGTAAACTGCCATAATTTCTTTCAAGCTGATGTGTCTTGCTTCTGAAGAATGCCTGGGGGCTAGTGTCACAAACTGGGTCTCAAGAGTCTGAGGTCATCATTTGGGTCCTTAACCAATACTGGAAAGGAATGCCTTTGTTCTGGAGGCAAACTTCTACCCAATATGAGAGTTTTCTTTTCAAGCAGATGAGAGGCTTTACTTTGAAGTTTAGATGGTGTTTGTGATGTCTCCACACATTCTTCAGGAAAGTACAGTTTTGTACTTACCATAAATGTAGATGTTCGAGTGTTCACACTGCTGCAGTCATCACACTTGGGGTTATCCTGCCGTCAGGCGGTCCCGCAGTCGGCCAGAGTTCCAAAGTCTTGGACCGGCGTCGGTTGCTGTCGCTTCTTCCCTGATGTCAGTACGCCAGGGGTATATAATATGCATCCAATGCCATTGTCTTCAGTTTTTCTTGCCCCAGATGTCAGGTGCCCCCTAGTGGGTAGGCAATACATATTGCTAATCAAAAATATACATATAAAATAAAAACAATACCTTCAGTTACCAGCAAATACACCCCAAAGGTTGTATAGGATAGAAGGGTATAGAGACGTCCAGCTAGTTCAGAGGGGATGGAGGGAAGGTAACCTGGACTGCAGCAGTGTGAACACTCTAACATCTACATTTATGGTAGGTACAAAACTGTACTATGTTCATCGTGTTACACTGCTGCAGTCATCACACTTGGGTTGAATCCCAAAGCTAAGTTTGGGTGGCTGGTCTATAAAGAGTTAGGATTGGCTAAGAGGTCCTGCAGAACTGCAGTGGCAAATCCTGCTCTGGATTTAGAGTAAAGAGGCAGGTGGCACTGCTTGGTGAAGGTGTGCACTGAACTCCAAGTTGCAGCCTCCAAAATTTCCTTGGTAGGTACTCCTCTGAGAAAGGCTGCTGAAGTGGCTGTTACCCTGGTGGAATGAGCCTTAATGTTATTATGGACTGATTTTCCATGCTGTGTGTAGCAGTACTGAATACAGTGTCCTATCCATTTGGATATAGTCTGCCTTGAGATAGCCTTGCCTTGTGATCCT
This sequence comes from Protopterus annectens, assembly GCF_019279795.1. Taxonomy (NCBI): domain Eukaryota; kingdom Metazoa; phylum Chordata; order Ceratodontiformes; family Protopteridae; genus Protopterus; species Protopterus annectens. The sequence continues at coordinate 368,671,924 of NC_056748.1, read as the reverse complement.
GCAGCATATGCTACAAACAGCTGATCAGTTTTCCTGAAAGCTTTTGTTTTGTCCAAGTAGAAGCATAGCTGCCTGTGTATGTCCAAAGAATGTAGAAGTTTCTCCCCTTTATTTTGGGGGTTTGGATAAAAAGTAGGCAAATGGATGGTTTGATTAAGTGCCACACTAGATACCACCTTTGGCATGAAGGTAGGGTTTGTCCTTAAAGATACCCTATCCTGATGAAAAATTTTAAAAGGTTCCCCTGCCATTAATGGCTGTAGCTCTGAGACTCTTCATGCTGAAGTTACTGCCAGGAGCAGAGCTGTTTTCCATGATAAAAATTTTAGATTGGCTGTATTGGCTGGCTCAAAAGGTGGTAGGGTCAGTTTTTCCAAAACAAAATTGAGGTCCCAAGTTGGTGTTGGTGCTCTCCGGGGCGGTCTTATGTTTTTAGCCCCTCTGAGGTACTGCTTTAGCAAGGGATGAGAGAATAAAGGAGGATCCGTGTTGTAATGTGCAGAAATGGCAGAGGCGTGAATCTTAATTGATGAAAAGGATCGGCCTCTGTCCAGCATCTCAGTTAAGTACTGTAAAATCTGAGGGATGTTTGGAACAAGAGGGTCAAGGCTGTGAGCCTGGTTCCAGGTGCAGAATCTCTTCCATTTTTCTGAGTAAGCTTTCCTGGTGCTAGGCCTACTGGCCTTCAAAATGACATCCATAACAGCTTTAGAGAGAGGTATTGTCTGTCTGACTAAAATATCTGCCATGCAGCCAGGTTTAGGGTTTTGAGCTGACCGTGCAGGATCTGATTGTTTTGTTTAGTCAGAAGGTGTGAAATTTGGGGCAAAATCCATGGTGGGCCCTGAGCCAAGTTCCTTAAGATAGGGTAGCAGTGCTGGCGTGGCCAGTCTTGAGCAATCAGGATCATCTGTGTTTTTTCTTGTCTGGCTTTTAGGAGTAGCTTTGAAAGGAGAGGCAGTGGTGGGAAGGCGTAGACTTTTAGGTTTTTCCAGCTGAACAGAAGAGCATCCACTTTCCATGCTTGTTTGTGATAAGTCCTTGTGCAGAATTTTTGTAGTTGGTAATTCAGAGGAGAGGCAAAAAGATCTATGTCTGGGCATCCCCATTTTTGTGTCATCATGCTGAAGATTTGTGGATTCAATTTCCATTTGTGAGGGTCCATGATATTTCTGCTTAGGTAGTCTGCCAGAGTATTTTTCTTTCCTGGCAGGAATTGGGCTTGCAGGTGCACTTGGTACGTAAGAGCTATGTTCCACAAGGTCATGGCTTGCCTGCAGAGGGGATAAGAATGAGTGCCCCATTGTTTGTTTATGTACCACATTACTGTGGTGTTGTCTGTCTTTAGTAGTAGTTGTCCTGGATGTAGAAGGCCCTTGAAAGCTGTTAGGGCATTTTGAACAGCCAACATCTCTTTTTGATTGATGTGAAGATGTATCTGGTCTGTGGTCCACTTGCCCTGAATACATGTTCCTGCCATGTGTGCTCCCCAAGCGTAGTCCGAAGCATCTGTTGTTAGAGTTTGCCTGGCTGTGGGTTGGGTAAAAGGCTGACCCTTGTTTAGGTGACATGCCTGTGCCCACCATCGAAACTCCTGTTGTAGGCAGGGAATTATTGGAATTACTGCTTCTAGACTGTGAGAATGTTGAGTACAAACACTTTTTAGGTATCATTGTAATTTCCTCATATGCAGTCTGGCATATGGTATTAGTAGTATGCAGGATGCCATGAATCCCAGGGCCTGCAGAATTTTTCTTGCAGGGAGATGGGACTTTTTGCCAGTAGTTGAAAATGTTGAGTTAGTTGCACTTGTCTGGTGTGAGGTAAGCCATCTGGGCCGTTGTATTTAAGCTGGCACCCAGGAATGTGATCTAATATGAGGGCACTAGTTTTGACTTCTTTTCGTTTACTGTGTACCCTAGAGAAATTAGCAACTTTTACACAAATGCCAGATGCTGTAGAAGAATGTATTTTGTCTCTGCTTGAATGAAGCAGTCGTCCAGGTATGGATATATTTGAATTCCTTTTTGTCTGCAAAATGCAATTACTGGTGCCAGGCACTTTGTGAAGACCCTGGGCGCAGTAGATAAGCCAAAGGGCAGTGCAGAAAATTGGTGGTGCATTGTACCAGCTTTGAATCTGAGGTATCCTTCTGCAATTTTGTCTGATAGGGACATGCAGGTATGCCTCTTTGAGGTCCAGAGTAACAAGCCAAGCCTTCTTGCCCAGCATGGGTAGAAGTTGTTGTAATGTCAACATTTTGAATTTCGGAATATCCAGGTAAGTATTCAGAATTGAAAGGTCCAGTATAGGCCTCCAGGCTTTGTCCTTTCTGGGGACCAGGAAGAGTCGTGAATAAAATCTTTGTTCCTGTTGTGGTACTTTTTGTATAGCTCTCATGTCCATGAGGGCTGAAATTTGTTTTTGTGCCTCCGCCCATTGATTTTGTGGCAGGTCTGGCATTCCCTTTAGCTTTGGTAAAGTATGGAAGTGGAATCTGTAACCTTGAGACACAATATTCAGGACCCATTTGTCCTGGGTAATTGTTTGCCAGTTGTGAGAAAAAAGTGATAGTTTTCCCCCCTAATGGGGCTTCCAGAAGGGATGTGCTTGGCGTACACAAGGGACAGTCATTGTGACTGTTTTCTATAAGGTTGAGACTTGTCCTCACCTCCTTTTGGGGTTGAGGTGCCCCACACTGTTGTCTGTTTGAGCCTTGGGGTTGAGATCTGCCACTTGGACGTCTGTATCTGCCTCTCTGTGGCCTGTCTGACACTGGAAAGGACCAATTTTTTGTTGGCCAATTTCTGCTAAACCGAGGTGGCTGTACCTGTAAGAAATCCTTGACTGTTTGCATAGATTTAGCTTTATCCTCCATTTTCTTTAACACCTCTTCTGCCTTAACACCAAACAAGGTATCATGTTGTAAAGGAGCATCCAATAACTTTGCCTTAACATGTTCAGGTAAACTCTGTTCTTTTAATCAAGCATGTCTTCGAATAACAGAACCTGTAACTGCGGCTCTACAAGAGGCATCTAAAGAATCAAAACCACATTGCAGAGTATGTTTTCCCACCTGTTCAACTGCATGCAATAAATCCTGTATTTCTTTACACTGAAGAGCTTCTGAGCTAGCAAGCATTTTCTGTTTTAACAGAGCCATTAAATATTGTTGGTACTTAAGCATGTGAAACTGGCAATTTAAAGCTCTTACTGCTAAAGTTGTAGACGTGTATACTTTCTACCCCCATTTATCCAAAGCTCTGGAATCTATGTCAGAGGGTACTGGATTTTTTGCAATGGAAGCCTTAACCCCTTTTGGACCCTGGGAAATGGTTTCTGGATCAGCAGAAGGGTTTTTGTAAAGAAACTTGTGAGAATCAGGGACTCTATAATACCTATCTGGTTTGGCTGGGGCAGGGGGCAAAGAGTCAGGAGATAAGCTGGATTCAGAGAACACATCATCCACAATGTCTAGCACAGGCGGAATAGCCAGGGGCCTGTGCTGAGGCAATAAGAGGAAATCCCTGAGCCTTTTCTTGGATTCTGAGTATTCCTGACTTTCCCAATGGAAATGTTCCCTCATGGTGTGTAAAGTTTCCCCAAAAGAGTAATCCTCAGGAGGAGAGGCTGAAGGGATAGATTCCTCAACATCAGAGTCCTCATAGGGGGGGGGGGTAAAGCATATCCCTGGTCTGAAGAGGAATCAGAGGAAATGGAAACCTGATCAGAGGAGTCATAGTCTGTATCCTGCCTAGGCCTTTTCTCAGGAGGGGGATGGCAACCACTGATTAGAGTAATGAGGTCTTCAGCCATTTTAAGCATCTGTTTCTTAGGCATGGAAGACTGTCCAGGAGAATGCTGTAACTAGTTTCTTTGTCTTTAATGGTACCTTTGTCTTGGCTGTTGTTTTAATGGTAAGTTGTGAAGGTCTGAAAACACCCTCAGAAGCCGGTGCCTGCTCAGTGGCTCCAGACCCATCTGAGGGATTAGTTTCCGTAGGCCCAATACCTTGAGTTTCCAGAGGCCTAGTTGCCTCGATGTGGGAGTCGGAGGCGGCCTGTGGCTCTGAGGTAGCGGGTGTCAGGGGCTGCGAAAGCGCCTCACTGAGAGCCGGCGACTGACCTAGAAGAGGTTTCGTCGTCTGTTTTGGACCTCGGATGCCTGTCTTTATCCTTGTCTTTGCATTTTTTCGGAATTGCGGTCATCGGTTGATCCGACGGCATAGTATAATTGAACCTTCGGCCAAAGTAGTGCAAAGCAAAATCAAAACGTCTTTTTATAGTGCGTTTGTTAAATCTAGCACAAAACTGACTAGTGACGTCGTGATCAGGGCCTAGGCATGGAATACAGTAAGAGTGGAAGTCCTTATGAGGTATTTGCTTCCCACAATTAATACAATTATTAACTTTTTCTGACATCGGTCTGAGGCAAGAAAAAAGTTTCCCCAATGGGGTACTTAGCTTTATTGAAGACTTTGGATCTGAAATTCAACTTTGAAAATCTCAGGGGTCGGCCAACCGGCACTTGCGAACTGCTTCTTCTTCAGGCATCGCGCGGCAAGAAAGACTGAAGAAAATGGCATCGGATGCATATTATATACCCCTGGTGCACTGACATCAGGGAAGAAGCGACAGCAACCGACGCCGGACCAAGACTTTGGAACTCTGGCCGACTGCGGGACCACCTGACGGCAGGATAACCCCGTGTGATGACTGCAGCAGTGTAACACGATGAACATCCACTGTCTCTTACCTCACATGAAGCTTTGCTAGGGTGGTGACCATTAGAATGCAGGACACCATTTAACCCAGAGCTCTTAAGATTTATCTGGCTAACACCTCCTCCTGCTGGACTAGTGTGCTGTAATACTGAGTTAGAAAAACAATCTCTAACTGGGAAAAAAACACCCTTTGTTTCTCTGTCTGTTTTGGGGTGTGAGGTTGGACTTGAAGTTTAGGAAGCACCCAGGTTTGACAGGTAGGTCATGGTCAGATGAAAAGAAGCTTTTAGCTCCTTCACAGAACTTGGCTGGATGAGGTAATCGTCTAAGTAAGGGTAGACTTGCAAACCTTTAGCCCTGTAAAAGACAAACAGTGGAGCTAGACATTTTGTGAACATTCTGGGGGCAGTAGATAAGCCAAAGGGTAATGTACAGAATTTAAAGTAATTCCCACATGTCCTGAAGCAGAGATACCTCCTGTGTACAGGCATATGAAGTATGCATCTTTTAAATTCAACGTGACCATGAAAGTCTGACAGGAAAGCATGGGCAGGAACTTTTGAAGAGCAAGCATCCTGAACTTGGGGACCATTAGCAACCTGCTTAGTTTTGACAGCTCTAGAACTAGCCTCCAGGTTCCACATTTTCTTGGCACTATGAAAAGTCTTGAGTAGTACCTTGTTTCTAGTTCTTTTTGAGGGACTGGTTTCCATACCTTTCAACCTCTTGGCAGAAGAAATCTGGACAAAGCCAAAAATAATTGGGGGCCAAGGGACACATTTTAAATATGCTCTTATAAACTTATAAAGTTGCTAGAATAACGTTTTGTGCTGCTTTGCATTTTCTGAAGTATATAAAACTCAAATGTCTCACTATGTAGTGAATTCTATCCTCACTAATTTGCCAGAAAAACAACACATTTTATGAGGAACATATCAAAAATAGGAGAAAAAAATCTGGACTGTTGAGAGGTATGACTATCTATGAAACCCAAAGCTTTACATGGACCTGTGCCTCTGAGCTGACCTCTGGGAATGGAGGGGACACATGCAGGCCTTGGGTAGGAAAGCAAACTGCAATTTGTACCCTGTCCTTATGATATTAAGGACCCCAGTTGTCCTGAGTTGTGTTTCCATCCATTTAGAAAAAGTGAAAACCTGCCTGTGAGCTTTGCTAGAAGGAGAAGAGGTCTTAGCTGGGGTGGGACTTAGGGGGGGTTGAGAGGGGGAGGTGATTCCTGAGTCATAGATGCACTCTGCTGTGCACCAGGGGGTGGGGTCCACCTACGCCTTGGTCATCTGGCAATCTTCTTTGTTGTCTCCTCATCCTGATCCTTCTGCTGCTTTGTCTTGGTTGTGAGGCAGGAACGGGACCAGGATTTAATTTAGTAGGGTAATTCCTACTAAACGTTTGGGGTAGTACCTGCAGAAAGTCATTTACAGTTTACAGGCACTTTGTCTTGTCCTCCATTTTTTTAATACAGCTTGACTCTTGGGTTCAAAAAAAAACATCCTTGTCAAGTGGAGCATCAAGTATTTCTGATTTAATATGCTTTTGAAGAGACCGCTCTCTTAACCAAGTATGTTTCCTGATTAAAGACCCTGAAGCAGCTGCCATGCTTGATGATTCCGAAGTATCAAAACCACAATGTAAAAATGTTTTGCAACCTGAGAACGAGTCTTGCATAGTTCTAACAGTTCTTTCTGGAGAGCTTCATCTTCCACCCTCATCAGTTTCGACTATATTTGGTGCAGCAGAAATTCCTGGAATTTAACCATAGGGAACTGGCAGTTTAAAGCTCCTGGGGCTACAGTAGCTGATGTGCACACTTTCTTACCAAATCTGCCTAGGGTTCTACCCTGTTTGTCATTAGGCAAGAGGGCACCTAGAGGTGTTGCCTTTGACTCTTATGGGTCCTGAAAAAGTACAGTTTTATACCTACCATAAATGTAGATGTTAGAGTGTGCATACAGCTGCAGTCATCACACTTGGGTTATCCTGCCGTCAGGCGGGTCCTCGGTCGGCCGAATTCCAAAGTCTAGGTCCGGCGTCGGTTGTCATCGCTTCTTCCCTGACGTCAGTGCGGCAGGGGTATAAAAGAGGCAGCAGACGCCATTTTCTTCAGTTTTTCTTGCCCCAGATGTCAGGTGCCCCCAGAAAGGAAGGCAAAACATGATGTCATGCAAACATACATAAGTAGATAAATCAAAACAGTAGTTGCAAACAAATACACCATAACGGAATACCCCAAATAGGTTGTATGTTAAAGGTGTTTGTCATAAGCCCTGTCCTAAGAGGGGATGGAGGGAGGGTAACCTGGACTGCAGCTGTATGCGCACTCGAACATCTACATTTATGGTAGGTACAAAACTGTACTATGTTCATCGTGCATTCAGCTGCAGTCATCACACTTGGGTAGAATCCCAAAGCTAAGTGAGGGTGGCTGGTACTAAGCGGAGTTAAGAGGGGCTAGAATGCCCTGCAGGACTGCTGTGGCAAAGCCCGCTCTAGATTTGAGTATAGTGGAAGGTGGTAGTGCTTGGAGAAAGTGTGCACTGAACTCCAAGTAGCTGCTTCCAAAATGTCCTTGGTAGGGACCCCCCTGAGGAAAGCTGCTGAGGTAGCTGTAGCCCTGGTGGAGTGGGATCTGATGTATACAGGCACTGATTTTCCATGAAATGAATAACAAAAGCGTATGCAGTGGGCTATCCATTTTGAAATAGTCTGTTTGGAAATAGCCTTTCCTTGAGCACCTGTAGCATAGAACACAAAGAGCTGCTCAGATTTTCTGAATTACTTTGTTCTGTCCAAGTAATAACGTAGTTGCCTGTGAATGTCCAAGGAATGTAGTAGCCTCTCTCCTTTGTTCTGTGGATTTGGGTAAAAGGTAGGTAAATGAATAGACTGATTCAAAGCCACACTGGATACTACCTTTGGCATGAAGGTGGGGTTGGTTCGTAAGGAAACCCTGTCCTGATGGAAAATTATGAATGGTTGCACAGCCATGAGGGCCTGTAGCTCCGAAACCCTGCGTGCTGAGGTAATAGCAAGAAGGAAGGCTGTTTTCCATGACAAGTATTGTAGCTCTGCTGAAGAAGCCGGCTCAAAAGGAGGCAGTGTCAGCTTCTCCAATACGAAGTTGAGGTCCCAAACTGGAGCTGGTGGTTTCCGTGGGGGTTTTATATTTTTTGCCTCTCTGAGGAACTGCCTTAATAGAGGATGTGAGAATAAAGGAGGATCCGTATTGTATTGTGCTGAAATGGCTGAAGCGTGGATCTTGATGGAAGAGAAGGAGAGGCCACTGTTTAACATCTCAGTTAGGTACTGTAAAATCTGAGCTATATTTATTACCCAAGGATTCTGACCCTTTGCTTGATTCCAGGAACAAAATCGTTTCCATTTGGCAGAGTAGGTTGTTCTAGTAGAGGGTCTCCTGGCCTCCAAGATGACATCCTGTACCTCCTTGGAGAGGAGAGTTTGTTGGTAAACTAAGGTATTCTCCATGCAGCTAGATTTAGAGTTCTGAGCTGGCTGTGAAGGGTCTTGTAGTTGTGCTGGGACAACAGAAGAGGAACTTGAGGAAGGATCCATGGTGGTGTGTGTGTGACAGGCTCTTTAGGAGAGGATACCAATGCTGTCGTGGCCAGTCTGGAGCAATGAGAATCATTTGTGGCCTCTCTGCTCTGGTTTTTAATTGGACTTTGGCCAGTAGAGGTAGAGGCGGGAAGGCATAGACTGTCAATTTTGTCCAATTGAAAGAGTGCGTCCACTTTCCAGGCCTGTGGATGATAGGTCCTTGAGCAGAATTTTTCCAACTGGTAATTTCTGTGGGTAGCAAATAGATCTATGTCTGGCTGTCCCCATGCCTGAGTTATCTTTGAGAAGACTTGAGGATGCAACTTCCATTTGTGTGGGTCTGTCATATTTCTGCTTAAGCTGTCTGCCAGTGTGTTTTCCTTCCCTGGCAGGAATTGTGCCTGTAGTTGAATTTGTAATTCCAGTGCTGTGTTCAACAGGGTCATGGCTTGCCTGCACAGGAAGTATGAATGCGTTCCCCCCCAGTTTGTTTATGTACCACATGACTGTGGTGTTGTCTGTCCTTATTAATAGCTGGCCTGGATGCAGTAGGTCTTTGAAGGTCATAAGAGCATTTTGTATGGCTAGCATTTCCTTTTGGTTGATGTGCAGTTGCATTCCTTTTTGGGACCATTTTCCCTGAATACACTGACCTGCCATGTGTGCTCCCCAGGCGTAGTCTGAGGCGTCTGTTGTGATGATTTGAGTTGCTTGTGGTAAACAGAAAGGAAGACCTGTGTTTTTTTTTTTTAGCATGCTTGAGCCCACCGCAAAAATTCCTTTTGAAGGCATGGAATGAGTGGTATAATTGTTTCCAAGCTGTGGCTGTGCTGAGACCATAAGTTTTTAGGTACCATTGTAGTTTCCTCATATGCAGCTTTGCAAATAGTATTAGTAGGATACAAGATGCCATGAACCCCAGAGCCTGCAGGATTTTTCTTGCAGTTAGCCTGGTTAAAGTTGCCATTTTGTTGTAGTACTGAGACAATTGCCCTTGTTTGTCTGGCGTGAGGTAGGCCATCTGGGTTGTTGCATTTAAGCTGGCACCCAGGAAAATTATCTGTTGAGAAGGTATTAGTTTTGATTTCTTTTTGTTCACTGTGTACCCCAGGCAATTTAACAGTTTTACTACAAACGCCAGATGTTGCAATAGAAGGTCCTTTCTGTCTGCTTGGATCAGGCAGTCGTCCAGATATGGGTAGATTTGGATTCCTCGTTGTCTGCAGAAGGCAATTACTGATGCCAGGCATTTCGTAAACACTCTGGGCGCAGTAGATAAGCCAAAGGGCAATGCAGAGAATTGGTAATGGGTTGAACCTGCAAGAAATCTGAGGTATCTTCTGCAATCTTGTCTGATAGGGACATGCAGGTATGCCTCCTTGAGGTCCAACGTTACCAGCCAAGACTCCTTGCCCAGCATGGGAAGAAGCTGCTGTAATGTGAGCATCTTGAATTTTGGTACCTCTAGATATGTGTTCAGAATACATAGGTCAAAGATGGGTCTCCAATCTTTGTCCTTCCTTGGTACCAGAAATAGCCTTGAATAAAAACCTTGACCTTGTTCTTTTGCAGGTACCTCTTGAATTGCTTTCATATCCATGAGAGCGGAAATTTGCCATTGTGCCTCTGCCCATTGATTTTGTGGCAGGTTTGGCATGCCTCTCATTTTTGGAAGGGTGTGAAAGTGGAACCTGTAGCCTCTGTCTATAATGTCCAGAATCCATTTGTCCTGTGTAACAATGTGCCTGTTTTTTGAAAATAAGGCCAGTTTTCCACCCAAAGGTGCTGCCATTATATCTTTGTTTGGCAGGCATAGGGGAAAGTCATTGCATCTGTTTTCTAAATGACTGTGGCCTGTCTTCTCCACCTCTGGGGGCTGGTGTTTGCCACTGTCTAGCTCTGTAAGATCCTTGAGGTTGTGGGCGTCTGTATCTGCCCCTTTGGGGTCTGTCCAGGGCTGGAAAGGACCAATTTTTTGAAGGCCAGTTTCTGCTGAAGCGTGGAGGCTGCACCTGCAGGAAATCTTTAACTATTTGCATAGATTTTGCTTTTTCCTCCATTTTCTTTAGTACCTCCTCAGCTTTAGCACCGAACAATACATCTTTTTGTAGTGGTGCATCTAATAACTTTGCTTTGACATGATCTGGTAAGGTTTGCTCTTTGAGCCAAGCATGTCTACGTATGACAGACCCCGTGACAGCAGCTCTGCATGAGGCCTCTAAAGCATCAAAACCACACTGCAAGGTATGTTTCCCCACTTGTTCTGCTCCATGCAACAAATCCTGCAACTCTTTCAAGTCTAGCTGTTCTGTTTGTGTCATTTTGCCTTTCAGCTGAGATAGCAAGAACTGTTGGTATTTTAACATATGAAATTGACAGTTTAATGCCCTCATGGTTAAAGTGGCTGATGTATACACCTTTTTCCCCCACCTTTCTAATGCTCTAGAATCTCTCTCTGAAGGCAAAGGGTTTTTTAGCAGTAGAGGCCTTAATCCCCTTGGGACCCTGTGAAATTGTTTCTGGGTCAGCAGTATGACTTTTATAAAGGAACTGGTGAGAATCAGGAACCCGGTAATACCTGTCTGGTTTAACAGGGGCTGGAGGTAATGAGTCTGGATTAAGACTGGCTTCTGCATACACATCATCCAAAATATCTAAGACAGGAGGAATAGCCAGGGGCCTACGCTGGGGAAGAAGTAGAAATTCCCTGAGCCTTTTCTTGGAATCAGAGTAATCTTGGCCTTCCCAGTGGAAGTGTTCTCTCAATGTATGCAGGGTTTCCCCAAAAGAGAAGTCCTCAGGGGGGGAGACCGAGGGAATAGACTCCTCAGCATCAGAGTCTTCAAATGAGGAATAGGTGTAATCCTGGTCCTCAGAATGGTCTGAAGTAATAGAAGCCTGGTCTGAGGAAGGGGTAGTCTTCCTCCAACCTGGGTCTTTTGTCTGAGGGGGGGGGGTTGAGAACCCCTGATGACAGTAATCAAATCCTCAGCCATTTTAAGCATCTGTTTTTTAGGCATGGGGCCTTAAGAGGGGGTCTGAGGCCATAGTTTTTTAATTTTCATTGCGGCTTTAGACTTAGTGAATGATTTAATAGAGGAGGTGGTAGGCCTGAAAACGTCTTCAGAAATGGCAGGCCTCGCTAAAATTTTGGTTTCCCCGCCAAGAGTGGCGTCTGTATCTGTAGTGGGAATGGAGACAGAGGATCCTGCAGCCTCGGGTACTGAAGTCGCCAGTAAAATTGTTTCATCGGTAGTCAGGGGCTGCATAGGCGCCTCGCTGAGTACCGGAGAACCGGTAGTCGGCCTAAGCGTGATCTCAGTACTCGGTGCAGGCCTCGGATGTCTATCCTTATCCTTGCGTCTTTTGCCTGAAACTGGCATCGGAGCATCTGACGACATGGTATAATTAAATTTTTTGCCAAAATAATAAAGGGCGAACTCCGCCCGGCGCTTAATAGTGCACTTGTTAAACCTAGCACAAAAACGGCAGGCCGAGACGTCGTGGTCTGGCCCTAAGCAAGGTATACAGTAAGAGTGAAAATCCTTATGCGGTATTTGCTTCCCACAAGAAATGCAATTATTAACTTTGTCTGACATCGGTCTGAGGCAAGAAAAGTTTCCCCAACGGGGTACTTAGCTTTAAAGAAGACTTCGGCTGAAATACTGTAAGTAAATCTCAGAAGCTGGCCGACCGGCACTTGCGAACTGCTTCTGCTTTGGGCACCGCGCGGCAAGAAAGACTGAAGAAAATGCCTCTCTTATACCCCTGCCGCACTGAAGTCAGGGAAGAAGCGACGACAACCAACGCCGGACCTAGACTTTGGAATTCGGCAGACCGAGGACCCGCCTGACGGCAGGATAACCCAAGTGTGATTACTGCAGCTGTATGCACGATGAACTTCACCTCAGGATCATCACAGGGTCCTTAAACAGAGGCACATAAGAGTCCAGGACCCCATAAAAGCAGTTAGGTTTCCTGGGGGCAGAGAGTTGGATGTCAGCCTGCATATCATCATCCACAACCTCTAAAACTGGTGGAATACCAGCGGTTTGTACACAAGAAGCCTAAGAAATTTGCTCGCTCTTATTAAATTTAACATTTGTTTACCAGGAAAGTCCAGCTGGGACAGATACCCTTTTCAGCAGAGGTCCTGGAAGAAACGCTCCAGATGCATGTCTTTGGAATGTGGGAGGAAATTAGAGCACCCACAGAAAACCCATGCAAATGTAGATAGGACCTCCACGTGCTGCACAGAAGGCACACCAGCTGAGAATCAAACCAGAAAACCTCTTGCTGTGAGGCAACAATGCTAACCACTGCACCAACCATACTGAGAGTAATCCCGAGTTTCCCAGTTGAAGTATTTCCTCATCTTGTAGAGAGTTTCTCCAAAAGAAAAATTCTCAGGTGGTGAAGCTGAGGCAAGGTTTTCATCTGACTCAATGTTGGCATATCACCCTGAACAAATTTGGTTCACATATACTAACTTATCTTTATTCGAGTTATACGAGTTTGAGCACTACTGAGGGACAGATCCCTCTTCCTTTTAAGAGGACGTCCCTGGCACACAGGTCCTACCAGAGGTCAGGTGTTTTGTTTTCAAAATCCATGAGATCCTCAACTAACCTGACAAGGTCCTGTAGGTAGGCTTGAAGTGGCTGATATCCAGAAGGCCCAAGCTGTGGCAAGCTGGAAGCAGCCTTATGTTTAGCCTTGGGTTTGGTCTCTGGTGTCATGTTGGTCACTGTCAGCCTACGTCACAGGTGGAAGGCTGTGACCAGAGTTCGGTCTAAGGATTCGTCTAGGATACATGGGATACCACTCTTCCAAACTGTAGGTCTTGGGGACAGGAGTCGGAAGCTGGAGTTTGTGAAGCAACTCTGGAACCATCTATCATCCTAAGTCCTTCAGTTTGAGCGGACATCAAAAGGGCCGCCAAAATGGCAAACTCCAGAAGGATCTCACCAGACAGCTTGGCCATACACACCATCGCTAGAGAGGACTGTGAACCTCTCTCTCCTGTAGCAATCATAAGCTGGGTGGACTATCTGACATCAATAGGCTGTTGTCTAGTACTCGGACTGTATTTGGACACTTCTTTTTGCAAAGAAAAACTCTGTTTCAGCATGACCAGTGGATGCCACAATGAGTGTGGACCACTGGCACTCACTCTCTCTAAACACTTCTCTAGCAGCTCCACCCTATCCTGTGAGCATACTATGGACAATTATGCACTTCATGCTGCAGGTCTAGGCAAAACACACAGAGTGTGGACACTCTAATGAGGGATCTGTTTTCCACACTCAAAAGCAAACATTGGTCTCAATTACTGACATATCACAGAAACACTGAAAATGGGTGTAAAAAACAACTTCTCCAATGGTATACTTATCTTTAGGGTCTCTCTCTGGCTTTGGACCAACCAAAGTACTTGATGAAGGCGAAAGAACTCATGTTAACAATTGACAATCCTTTTACCCTGACATCCAGATGTTGGAATGGAGTGTGCATGATAGGCTGGGGGGATAAATCTCCAGTATTTGGGGAAGCCAAGGAATTCCACAGCAGGAAACCCCAATTAGGTATTACTGCAATAGTGAAATATGATGAACGTCTAAGTGTTTAGCTGCAGAAGGATTTGTCACGGAAATTACTGCAAGGTCAAATTTGGGATGAGGAAAAAATAGAAGTTATGTCCTTACCATAACGTTCCATGTGGAGTGTTCATCTCGCCTTTATTCTTACACCTGGGTTCGGAGCCGATCCTCAGCTCCGTGTCGGCCGCTTGGCAAAGCTCTGCATCGAGAAGAAGCTCGAGTCCAACCTAACTCCCACAATCCCCCTCTGCCTTTACCTCAGATCTAGTTTGCAAGCAAACCAGAAGTCAACAGAAAGAATATAACACATTCAAGCCAAGAAGGAAACACATTGCTGAAAAATATATCCACAACAACTGCAAAAGGCAGAAGTAGGAGAACCAAACCAGACACCTAAACTGGACGTTCTTCCTGAGGGTGGGAGGGTGGGAATGTAAGAACAAAGGCGAGATGAACACTCCACATGGAACGTTATGGTAAGGACAAAACTTCTATATGTGAGAGTGTTCAATCTCGCCGTTTGTTCTTACACCTGGGTAGCGTCCCTAGCTCCATGTTCCTGAGGAACTCACGCGTGAACGTTCCTGAGCACAGTGGAACCAAAAGTTGCCCTGTCCCTAGAAATCTTGTCTACTTTGTAATGAGTAATGAATGTATGTGGCTTAGACCAAGTGGCAGCCGCACAAATAGTGTCTAACGGTAGGCGGGCTGCATGAGCCAGGGATGTAGATACTGATCTTGTAGAGTGCCCTTTGGGCTTGCCAGGTAAAGATTGCTCTGAGGCAGTATAAACAAAAATAATACAATCGGAAAGCCATTTGGAAAGGGTTCGTTTCGTAACTGCCATACCCTTCTTGCTGTCTGCAAAGGATATAAAGAGTTGGTCTGTTTTCCTGTGATCCTTTGTTCTATCCAAGTAAAATCTGAGTTGTCTATGAACATCTAACTTGTGTAACATATTCCAATTTATTGGAATGTTTTTTGAAAAAGGTGGGAAGCTCAATGGACTGATTAATATTATTAACGGAGCAAACTTTGGGAAGAAAGGATGGATTAGTGCGAAGAGATACTCTATCAGGGTGAAAGATCAAATAAGGGCGTTTAACAGAAAGAGCTTGAAGCTCCGATACCCGTCTGGCCGATGTGATAGCCACCAAAAAGAGGGTCTTCCATGACAAAAATTTCAAAGGACAGGAAGAGGCTGGTTCAAAAAGTGGTAGCATCAACTGTGATAAAAGAAGGTTCAAGTTCCAAGGTGATGTAGGACTTCTAACTGGTGGTCTAATATGGAAAGATCATTTTAGAAAGGCCTTGCAAAGTCGGTGAGCCATAATAGGAGCCCCACTTTCTCCCACATGAAAATCTGAAATGGCAGCCAATTGCACTCTCAAAGTGGCAGGAGAAGCTCCTTGGTGGAACAGTTCGGTTAAAAACTCCAAGACCTTATTTAGAGGAGCTATTACTGGGTCCAATTGTTGTGTAGTTGTCCAGTGCACAAAGCGTTTCCATTTACTAGTGTAAATCTTTGTAGTGGAAGCTCTGTGAGAAGCTACCAGGATATTTTGAACTGCAGGGGAAAAATTCAGACCTGGCTATGAAGGGAAGCGGAGCAGCCAAGCTGCTAGTCTGAGGGAGAGTAGCGATGGGTGGGGAGCCCCTGACGAGTGGGTCAGCAGATCCGACTCCGGGTCCAGGATCCAGGGTTCCCGAATTCGGTGTGCCATAAGGAAGGGGAACCAGATATGACGAGGCCAGAATGGGGCAATGAGGATAATTGTCCTTTGCAGGTTGTTGGCTTTCTGTAGAAATTTTGCAATCAGGGGAACAGGAGGAAAAGCGTACAGGAGACCCGGGGGCCAATCGTGAACCAGAGCGTCCCTGGGGACTTCCCCTGGAGGGGGTAATAGGGCAAAATAGCTCCTGCATTTGGCATTCATTGGAGACGCAAACAGATCGCAGGAAGGCTGGCCCCACTTGCGAAAAATTTCCTTCGCAATTGATTGTTTGAGGGACCACTCGTGAGGTAACAGGATGGCTCTGCTCAATCTGTCCGCTATGACGTTGGATAACCCCGGGATGTGCGTTGCTATCAGAAAGCGACCCGTGGACTCCGCCCATTGCCAGATTCTCGTGGCCTCTCTGCATAGTTGATAGGACTTGGTTCCCCCTTGTTTGTTTATGTACCAGACTACGGACATGTTGTCCGTCTGAACTGCAATGGTCCCTAGAGGAAGAAGGAGAGAAAAGTGTTGCAACGCTAGAAACACTGCCCTCAACTCTAGAACATTGATGTGCAGATTGTACTCCAATTTGGACCATTCGCCTTGGACTGTCTGTCCCTGAAAGATGCCCCCCCACCCTATCAGGGAAGCATCCGTGGTCACCGTAGCTGTCGGCGAAGGTAGCACAAATGGTCTTCCGCTGGAAAGATTGCAAGTCTGAAGCCACCAAGCTAGGTGCGATTTGCATATGTTCGTGATGTGAATTTCGTGCGTTAGAGGTAACTGCTGGAACGACCATTGTGCAAATAGTAGCCATTGAAGAACTCCCATGTGCAGTCTTCCCAAGGGTATCGCAATGAGAGAAGCTGCCATGAGACCCAAAACCTTCAGAACCAGTTTTGCTGGGGATTTTTTGGATAATAGGAGAAGAGATATATGGTTTTGTAGTGAGGCTATCCTTTCTGGAGGAAGCCTTAGGATTAAGCCACGCGTATCCAATTCTGCTGCTATGAATGAGATATGCTGCGATGGCTGTAGTAAAGATTTTTCGAAATTTACGGAAATTCCGAGATGAACACAGAGTTGTAGTGTGTAATCCCTGGCCTGAATCAGTCGACGCTCGGTGGTGGCAGAAAGGAGCCAGTCATCCAGATACGGAAATACCCGGAATCCCAGGCGTCTCAAGTGAGACGCTACCACTGCCATGCATTTGGTGAAAACCCTGGGGGCTGAGGTCAGACCAAAGGGCAGGGCTCGAAACTGAAAGTGACTGGCTCCCAGCCGGAAGCGCAAATGATCCCTGGAAGCCCTGGCCATTTTGATGTGGTAGTATGCGTCCTTTAGATCTATTGAGCACATCCAGTCGTCCTTCTGCAAGAATGGAAGGATCGATTGAAGCGTGACCATCCAGAACTTTTCTTTCTTGATGAAAGTATTGAGTTTGCTTAGGTCCAGAATTGGCCTCCAGTCCCCTGTCTTTTTTGGAACTAAAAAAAACCTTGAGTAAGTTCCGAATCCTCTTTGGTCCGCTGGGACTGGCTGGATGACTCTTTTTTCTAGCAGCTTTGAAATTTCTATAGCTGCAGGGCCTCGCAGATGGGGCGGAACATCTGGGAGTCTCTTCTGCGGAATTGGGGGCAAAAGGAAGGGAATTCTGTATCCTCTGGTAACAATGCTTTTTACCCAATTGTCTGATGTAAGACTTTGCCAGGCCTGAGGGTATAAAGCTAAGCGACCCCCGACTGCCTCCAGAGCAGGACAGTCGGGCCTCCTTTCAGGAGTGCTGGAAAGGTTTTCCGGGGAGTGTATCCCTGTCACCTTGGTTTTGCGGACCCCCTCTGCCACCAGGGCAACGTTTTCCACCTCTGCCCCCTCCTCTGCCTCTAGAGGGGGCATCACCCTGTGTGCCTGGGAAAGAGCCTTGGGGTTTTCGAAACCACATTTTTCCACCACATTGCCCTTTGGGGTACGGTCTGGATGGGGTGGAAAAACAGACTCCGACAGCAGAGTCTTTCCCTCTTGCTTGGAAAGGGTCTCCTTTACTTTTGGGCCAAAGAGAGTGGCACCATCAAATGGGGCGTTAGTAAAGGAAGACTTGAAGGCTTCCGCAAAGGAACATAAACGCATCCAGGATTGTCTACGAAGAGCAATCGCTGAAGCCGCTGCCCTACTCGACCCTTCAGCTGCGTATGAGATCAGCCTCATGGACGAGTTTGCAATAGATGTAAGGGTATTGAGATGTGCTATAACTTTCTCCGAGACAGCAGCATCTGTAGTACCCTGGAGGGTATCTCCCAACTCTTTGATTAGATCCCTCTGTAACCGTGTGAAATGGGTCAAATAGTTCAGGGATCGCATGGAAAAAGCCACTGAACTAAAAATGCGCTTCCCATACCTGTCTATAGTCCTAGAATCTCTGTTAGGCGGATGGACAGAGGAGGAAGATTCAGACATCTCCTTTTTCATGGCCGCTGCCACCACCATAGCGTCCACTGGAACTCCCTTTGTTAGATAAGCCTTGTCTTGGGGGCCTGTAATATATTTATTAGGCTTTCTAGGGACTGGCTCCACCGTGTCAGGTGTCTCCCACGCCCTCCGAGCAATCAATTCCATCAATTCATCGAAGGGCGGAGTGACCCAGGAGGAGGAAGGGCGAGCACCGAATGCCTTCAGCAAGACTGACTCATCCTCAGAAGGGGGTAGGGATTGCCAATCACCTCTCTGTTTTAGGATCTCCAGGATGTCAGAAAAGGAGACATCCTCTGAGGGTGATTTTGGGGACCCTTCTGACTCATCCAAGTCAGTGTCCGATGTCAAGGATTCCTGTGGAGAATCCAAGTGTCTCCTCTTACACAATCTTTTCCTAGGAACTTCTTCGGGGGGGGGGGGGCATCCGATGAAGCCTCCGAGGAAGAGGGGGCATCCTCTAGGGGTGGCTGAGACACTGGTGCTCGACGCTTAGATGTAGCCGTGGGTGCAGAGGAGGATAACGGACCTTTATGGGAAGGAGAAGCCGTTTCTGCTGAAGTGGTTGTCTGAGTAGACAACACCTTCCTCATGAGATCGAAGGCCCCCGGGTCCCGAGTCAAGGTATCCTCAGGTTCCGAAGAAATCGGAGGAATCCCCGAGACAGGCACCGATGGCATCGACCCAGAGGATGGAGCCGAGTCGATCCGAGCTGAGGCTCCGAGAGGGAGAGTCGGAACCGAAACATCGGTCCGTCTCAGTCCCGGATCCAAGGATGGATCTTCGGCTCCGAGACTCCGGTACTGGATCCGACGGAGTCGAGGTGAACGGTGCTGACCGAGAAAAGGACGGTTCCGGCACCGAGGGCTCCACAATCAACAGATCAGCCTCTCCCGGCTCCGAAGACTGGATAAGCCTCGGAGGAGGAACAGGTGGAGATAAGGGAAGGCCTTCGAGTCTCGACACCAACTGAGAGGAGACAAAGATGAGTTTGGACAAGGCCGTATTCTCCATCAATTTCTGCACCACGCGGTCTACATCGGTGTCGGAGAGGGGCCTGGAAGAACACGTCGAAGGAATCGAAGACGGAGCCGACCTCAAAAGTACAGGAGGAGGAAGGTCCGTCACCGGTTCCAAGACTCGAGGCTCAGTAACTGACAAAAGTTCAACACTCAGCCCCGAAGCCTGTGGAACCGGTGATCGAACTTTAAATGAAGAGCTCGGAGCCGATGACCTGGGCTCCGACGTCTTCGATTCCTTCGAGGATTTAGATGCCTGGTCTGATGCATCCAGAGCCTCTTGGAATGCAGGCTTCAAAAGGCCCCTATCCATAAGTTTCCTGCGCCTATCTGTCATGACCCTTCCACTGAAAGAATGGCAGATGGAACAGTCTTCCTGCAGATGGGGAGGGCCAAGACAGTAGACGCAGGAACTATGATTATCTGTGACAGACATTTTCTGTCCACATTGGCACCGTTTGAAGCCTGATTTAGCCTTTTCAGACATGATACAAAAGTCAAATCCAGGTATAAGTGAAATAGCCAGTACAAAATGTCAAATCCAGTAAAAATTGTCAAATCCTGTATAGAAAGTCAAATCCTATAGTCAATCCTGTAGATAAAGTTAAAGGGTGGGGTAGGCCCCGAGGGAATTAACTCTAAGAAAGTATATAAATATTATATACGAAACCGAGAAACCCTCGATACACTACTCACACACACACAGTCAACTTTAAAGAGAAAAGGAGAAGTTTTTTATCCAAAAATATAAGAAATAATTAATCTTAGCTTTGAGGTGGTCCGAGCTCATCAAAAATGATGCGAACGTTGCAGCGGCAAACTAGATCTGAGGTAAAGGCAGAGGGGGATTGTGGGAGTTAGGTTGGTCTCAAGCTTCTTCTCGATGCAGAGCTTTGCCAAGTGGCCGACGCGGAGCCGAGGATCGGCTCCGAACCCAGGTGTAAGAACAAACGGCGAGATTGAACACTCTCACATTAGATGTTTGTAGTCTTGAGGGACCTTCTAAAATCTATTAGCCTTCTTTGTCTGCAGGCTGGCTATAATAAAAACATCCTCTAAAGCAGAAAACATAGAAGGAACAGCAGTACGATGAGGAAATTCCAACTGTAATAAATATTTTTTCAAAAAAAAGGAATGTCATTTTTATTCCCATTAAAAATACTGACTCAATCTGGAGATAGTTTAAGAAAAGAAAACACTTCAAAGGGAAACTCTGTAGAAACACTCTCTTCAGAACTTGAATCTGTAAGCCTGATGATGAATAATCACAGAATTTGTTCCCCCAGTTCTGTTCCCTGTTTATCAAACTAGGAGTCAAACACACAAGAATTTATTTTTCTTTTACCATAAAAACTAGACTGTGAAGGGTTAAGACCCTGAACTAAGCCCATTAAATTTTCCCTATTTAATGTAACCAAGACAGGGGAAGATAAAACAGGTAACGTTCTGCTTCTTTTTTAACTGGTATCACCATGGAAGCAGACCTACTCATGTCAGGGACATTGCCCTGGGAAACAGGGAAAGAAGGATTGCCAGCTACGTCCTCCAAGGCAAAAAAAAGAAATACCGCTCCTATCCCCACAGAAGACTACTCTACCCATTACTCCATTATGGCTGGAGGGATTACACCAAAAGAAATCAAGTAAAAAGATGAGTGGACTGAAATAGGCAATTCCATCTGCAGTTTCACCAATCTGTGGCTGAGACAAGAAAATAGCCTGCTGAACTAGCATAGGCTGTTTAGTTATTTTCATTTTCCTGCGTCAGGAGGAAAAAAGAACCAAGGAACTGGTAAGCTGTTCCACAGATGAGCAGAGAAAGAAACCTGACACATGTTTAGCAATGTCAGCAATAATCAGGAAAAAGTATAAAAAAATAGTAGTGTTTCCATAAAAAATAACACAGTGACAAGTACAAAACACACTTGGCCCAGACCTAACAATACTTCACTTTTCATGTCTAAAAATGTTATAAACATGTTTAAAACCGAAGTTTACAGTAAAATGGGAAATACTGTTGTAACCGACAGAAAAGTCTTGACACAGCCCCAAAATCCAAAAAACCTAGCTAAAAATATATTTTTTCAAAACGTACTGTTTGTGTCACAAAACAATTTGAAGTGGACGCTTTTTCCCCAAAAGGGAACTTATCTGCCCAGCTATGTAGAAATGCTAGCCATCCATTGATCCATGGAAGCCCACAATGAGGAGCGCCATTTAGTAGCTGGAATGCTCTGAAGGGCTTGATGCTTAGACCTCTGTGGTTTTCTCCCTGTCTAGCTAGACCATCCATTGGTCTGGTCATGTGGAAGATGTCATTAAGCTTTGGAAGCTGGTTGGCTTAGGCTACTACAGCTGTGATCTAACATTAAGCATCTATTGTTAAAGTATTTAGAAAAATTTACAAGAAATAATAAACGTTCTGCATGTAATATTATTTATGGGTGGTGACTAGAACCTAAAAAGAAAAATACAACAAATAAGGTAAATTTCTGAAGTATATAAGAACATTTCATATACAGGAGCTCTCTGAGCATGTAGCCCAGGCCGGTATGACCCTGACCTTGAGTAGCATCTTACCCTCACCAAGAATGATGCCACAATATGAAGACAAGATGATCAATTTCAACAATTGGCTTAAGTATTGGTGTCATTCAAAGGGGATCCAATGCCTGTCAGCCTGGCATGACATGCTCGACAAGCCACGATGCTTCACTAGGGATGGCTTGCACCTGTCACCCCTGGGCTTTCGGATGTTGGCAAAGGCTCTTGCTTCCCCCATAGTGCCTTTTTTAGGCAAGGCTCAAAAGACAAACCCACCTCCATAGGCATCACAAGGGATAAGAAACTAAGAGTAATGCTACTCAACGCCAGAAGTCTAAACCTCAAGATGCATGCACTCTAAACTCTCCTTAGCATGGAGAACATCGATATCTGTGCAGTAACAGAAACCTGGTTCAAGGCTCCCGAGAGCACCCCAGCACTACCAGGTTATACCTCATACCATGCTTTTCCCAAAACTTGGACCGAACCACAAAGGAGGGAGTATCAATATTAGTCAAAGATACCCACACCTCCAGGTTGGTGGCACAGCACGAAGCATCAGAGACTATCCATGTGCAACTAACAGTGGGTAAAACTGCCTTCCAGTTTATAGCCTGCTACAGACCACCCTCCCAAACCCAAGAACCCCACTCGGCCTTCCTGAGAACACTGGAAAATATGAAGGTCTCTCCAAACACCATTATATTGGGCAACTTCAACTACCCAAACATAGACTGGGAGCATTACTCTAGCTCCAACACCCTTGCCCAAAGGTTCCTAGAATTTATAAACTCAAATGCTATGGAACAACTTGTTACCACTCCCACAAGAGGGGAAAACATACTGGACCTGACCATCACCAACATGGGGACTCTATGCTCCAGACCAGAAGTGTATCCCTCATTGGTAAGATCAGGCCATAAACTAATCTCACTGGATATTCACATCCCGACCCCACCCCCTGCCCAGAAAACCACAGTGAAAAACTTCTCTAAAGCCAATTTCACACTCATCAAAACTGAGGTGGAATCCTTCAAAGCCCCCGAGCCTGTGGAAAATACGGCCCAGGCTGCAGAATCCTTTATAAATGCATTCTATGAACACCTTCAGGAATGCATGGATCATGCAATCCCAAATAAAACCAAGACCCAATTCTCCAAAGGCAGACATCCTGTCTGGTGGATCCCAGCCATAAACAAACTATACAATAGAAGGAGGAAGCTACTACATGATGGAGCAAAATCCCCAAAAGGGAAGGCATCTCTGATCAGTATTAGCAAAAAACTACAGGCACTCATAAAATCGTCTAAGGCCAGCTTCGAGAGAAAAATTGCACAGGACACTAAGGATAATCACAAAGCTTTCTTTAGTTATGTTAGGAACCTGGGTGGGAATTCCCAGATATGCCCAGAATTAATCCAAAATGACAAAAAATACATCAAACCCACAGACATTGTCAACATCCTAGCTGACAGGTTCAGCGCAAACTTCTCCCCCCCCCCACCAAAAGGGCAAATATCTATCCCAGCAGAGTGCTGCCCCCTCCTGACATCGCAGATGCTCAGGAAAGAGCCGCCCTCTCCAAAGCAAAAAACACAGCATCAATGGGACCAGACGGTGTCCCGGGCTGCGTCCTACATGAACTCCAAGAAGAGCTAAACCCAAACATAAAACTACTGTTCAATCTCAGCCTTACTACAGGATATGTACCCAAAGTGTGGCGTACAGCAACAGTGGTCCCTCTCCACAAAGGTGGTGCCTCAACGGATCCTGGAAATTATCGCCCCATAAGCCTGACTAGCTTGGTCTGCAAAGCTATGGAAAGGATCATCATGAACCTCATAAATAAAGATATTGTTGACCTACAGACACTAGATCCTACCCAGTTCGGCTTTGTTAAGGGCAGATCCTGCCTCTTAAACCTGGTCGATTTCTTTGAAACAGTCACCAAGGCCACTGACGAGGGGAAGGTGGTGCACACAGCCTACCTGGACCTCGCAAAAGCCTTTGATACAATACCCCACTCGGGCATTATAGATAAGCTCACCAGCTTAAATATAAACCCATATGTCACTAGATGGGTTGCAAACTGGCTCAAGGACAGAACCCACATGGTTAGAATTGCTGGAGCCCTGTCAGACTCCAAACCAGTTACAAGTGACGTCCCACAAGGCTCAGTCCTGGGACCTCTCTTGTTCGGTATATATTTCTCGGAGGTACAGGCCAACACGGAAGGACTGTGACTGACCAAGTTCGCAGATGACTGCAAACTGGGCGTCATAATCGACTCTCCAGCCGACACAAGCATCCCCCAAAAGGGCCTCATAGAAACAGACAACTGGTGCCAGAGCCATGGCCTCAAGTTAAATGCCAAAAAGTGTATAGTCATCCGCTTTAGCAAAAACAAAGTGCCCACAAATTACCACATAGGTGGTAATCCATTAAGTACAGAAGTAGTAATTAGGGACCTGGGGACCCAAGTTGACAGCAATCTCTCATTTGAAAACCACGTGGCCAAAGTGGTTAGAAAAACATTTTATATAGCCCACCTAATCATGAAGGGATTCGCATCTAGATCAGGGGAGGTCATCGTGCCTCTTTACTCATCCCTCATCAGGCCATAATTGAGTACAATGCCCCTTTTGGGATGTACCTTACCAGACACCTGCAGCAACTGGAAAGACCCCAAAAGTACCTCACCAAGAGGATCAAAGGGCTCAAACAGATGCCATATGCTGCCCGGTTAAAGAAACTCCAGCTCTACTCAGTGGCATACCGCCTGCTCAGAGGCGATCTGTGCCTGACGTATAAAGCCATGTCCAACCCGGAATTAATGGACATGCTGCACCTCAGAAAATCCAAATCCCATCGAGCTACACGCTTGAGAGACTTGAACCTCAGCACTGAAATAAATAGGACATGCTGGAGGGACAGATTCATAACCCAGAAGGCTCCCTTCACTCTGGAATAAAATCCCAGTCCAGGTTAGGCAGAGTCCCTCATTGACTCTCGTCAAGAGGAATCTTGATGAGTGGATCCCGGGTATCACTTCTGTGTCACTGTTAGACAGAGGCACAGTATACTAACCTCGAAAAAGGGCATAGCAAAATTAATTTAAAATGGGTGGCGAAAGTCAAACACACCCTGGCTGGGCTTATAAATGCCCTAGGGCAGACAGCCTAGTATGAACCTATGATATGAATTCAGTAGCAGGAACTCTGATACTTTACATATTACTCCCCAAGGTATAATAACTGGGCTAGAACGGATAAAAAGTTATATTTCAAAGGAGTGGGTGTATACTTAATTGAAAGCTTTCAAACATATTCAGTAACTATTTCAGATTGTACAACAATAAAAATGCAAAGTAAAGTAAAAAGAGATACTGATGCTTTCTGCATTATCTGCTAAAAAGGGAAGAATTTAAGGACTGGGTAGTGGAAATGACTCAAGAATTATTAGGGAAGATAAAAATTACTTCATGAGGGATAGCTAATGAGTGGGATAAAATGATCATGGACTTCAACAGCACAGCAGAAATATGAGGAAAAAAAACAGATATAAGAAAGAACCATAGCTAGCTCATGATGATGGTGCAGCTCCCTAGTCAAGTCAAGGAGAAAGAGAAATGACTTCCAACTTCTCGCTGAGAGGAGCTCATCAGCAAACCAAATGTACTTTAGTAATTGCAGCTAACCACTTGCTACACATAAAATAATAATCTTAAAACATTCATTCTCAATACCACACAGAGTCAGAAGCAGTAGCATAGCTAGGATGGGGTGAAAGGGGCAACAGCCCCAGGCACAAAGTGTTGGGGGGAGGCGCAATCAGCCAATCCCAAATCACTTTCTAAATGCAATACCTGCTTTTAAAACCCAGTGTTTGCTACAGTTTAGAAATAATTTTTAAACTAAAACATGAGCGCTGTAGCTCTATGTGCTAGCAGGGTATAAACTGAAGAAACTGTAGCAAGCAGTTTGCTACAGTTTAAAGATTTTTTTGAATTAAAACAAGAGCACTGAAGTGCTTCGTGCAGGCAAGTATAAACTGTAGCAACTGTTTGCTACAGTTTAACAGAAATGCTGTTCATTTTATTTATTTATTTTTTTAAAATAAAATTTTAAAGGAGGATGGGGCAGAGCACAGAAATGGGACCTGAATGGCTGGGGCTGGAAGGGGGGCTTTCGAATATTAGCTAAAACACTGTCTTCCCCCATAGTGCCTTTTTTAGGCAATGCCAAATTGAAAGTACTTCTGACATAGCATATCAAATCCAAGAAAATCTTAACTATTACTGCGCTCAATGCTAGAAGTCTAACCAAAAAACTCCACTCCCTAGAAGCTCTCTTTACCCTAGAGAATGCTGACATATGTGCGGGTCACTAACACATGGTTTAAAGCCATGGAGAGCACACCAGCGGTGCAAGGTTATAACGCTTTCCACACATTTAGGCCAGCTACTTCACAGGCAGGGACTAAAGATGGAGGTGTCTCTACATCAAAAATAAATATACTTCAAGGACAACAGGACAATACACTTGAGCTACTCCATGTTAAAATTACCAAAGGCAAAATCCAATACCATTTCCTTGCAAGCTATAGGTCCCCCCTGTATGACCCAGGAAAACCATACTATGTATTTATATTTATTAGAAACACTAATCACCCAACCGAATATCATATTCATGGATGACTAACTATTCCACTGTTAACTGGGAATCGCATACAACACCAAACGTGCATGTACAGAGATTCCTGGATTTTGTAAACACAAACTCCCTGGGCAAACTCCCTGGACCAGATAGTCAGTTCATCAACCAGGGGTGCACCCATATTAGATCTGGTCCTCACTAATATGGGAGAATGCTGCACACCCCCTAATGTAATGCCTTCCCTGGTAAGGTCATCCCACAAAATGGTCTCCTTTGAAGTAAAAATAAAACCTGGACCCCCCACAGCTAAACCTGGAATATTCAGGAACTATTCTAAAGCTAACCTCCTGCTATTAACTGAGAACCCGGCAAAATTTCAAGACTCCATAAACCCTTAGAACACTGCTGCCTATGCAGAACTGTTCACAGAAGCCCAGTACAAGCTTGTTAATAGATGCATAGAGGCAGCTGTACCCACCAGAAGAAGTAAAGAACTAACTCAAAAAACAAACCGCCCTGGTGGAATCACAAAATCAATAGGCTGTATAAAGGAGGAAGAAAATCATGGCAAAAATTAGGAGGTGCAGCACCCAGCAGGATAAAAGCACTCTCATCAAACTAAACAAACAGCTCAGAGGAAAAATAAAGTCTACCAAAGCCACATTTGAGGTAAGTTTGACTTCCCAGGCCAAGGACAACCACAAAGCATTCTCCACACCCTCAAAGGCAATAAATTCAGCTCCAACTTTACCCCTCTCTCCCCCTCAACCTTCCCTCAGGAAATATCAAATATAACACCCCCTACTATCACTAGGGAACAGGTCCTTAATGCTCTCTGTAAGACCAAGAAAACTACATCAATGGGCCCAGACAATATCCCAGGATGCCTTCTAAATAGCATGAAACATGATCTATCAGGGCCTCTGGAATTACTGCTTAACTGTAGCCTCCAAATGGGCTTCATGCCTCATGAATGGAGAAAGGCAACAGTCATCCCTCTGCACAAAGGTGAGCCATCTACAGACCCTGGGAACTACAGACTCATACATCTCACCAGTCTTATATGCAAAGACATGGAAATTATCATGGAGATGAACAACAGAGATATGGTAAACCTCAAGACACTGGACCGAAGCCAGTTTAATTTAGTCAACGGCAGATCATGCCTACTCAACCTGGTGGACTTCTTTCAGAAGGTCATCAAAGCACTGGATGAGGGATAAATCATTCACATTGCCTACCTGGACCTGGCCAAGGCATTTGACACAATACCCACTCAGGCATTGTTGACGAACTCAAGAGGTTAGGTACAGACCTGTATGTTACCCGATGGATAGCCAAATGGCTCACAGACAGGACCCAGGAAATTGGAATTGAGGAGTCCACCTCTACAAAGAGGCCAGTCAAAAGTGGAGTCCCTCAGGGATCAGGCCTTGGATGGCTCCGTTTTGGAATTTACTTCTCAAAAGTCAAAGCCAATGTCAGTGGTCCCTGGCTGACAAATTTTGCAGATGATTACAAATTAGGAGCTGTTATTGAATCTCATACTGACAAAAATGTTCTCCAAGAGGGGCTGCCACTGACAAATAACTGGTGTCAGAGCCATGGACTAAAACGAAACGCCAATAAATGCATAATAGTATCCTTTGGGAAGTCATCCATCGCTGGTAACTATCATATTGACAACACACCCCTTAGAGTTGACCCAGTAGTCAGGGACTTAGGGACGCACATGGATAGTAATCTAGCCTTTGACCATCACTTTTCTACAGTGGTGATGAAATCATTCTATGTTACACAACTTATAAACAAAAATATGGCATCTAAGTCCAATGAAGTCATTGTTCCACTGTATTCAGCATTCATCAGATCTACCATTGAGTACAAGGCCCCCTTTGGTATGTACCTAACCAGGCATATCCAACAACTGGAACACTAAAAGAATAAAGGGCATAAGTAAAATGTGCTATGCCGACTGCCTCAAGGCCCTATCCCTGTATTCTGTCTCTTACAGGCTTTTGAGGGGAGATCTATGCCTGGCATATAGGGTGCTGTTAGACCCCACTCTGACAGACCTCCTGCATATCCACAGAACAAACAGCACCAGAATTACCCATTCAGAAGACTTAAACCTTGCCTATGATATAAATAGGACCTGCTGATGGGAGACGCATGTATCCCAGAGAGTACCCAGTCTATGAAACAGGCTCCTCATCCATGTTAAGCAGAGTTCCTCCTTAACCCAATTCAAGTGCAATTTGGGCAATAGTATGGGAAACCGGAAATACATACCTGGTTTGGCACCTATGTCTGTAATGGACACAGGTAACCTGTAAATGGTTAATCTCCAAGGCCCAAGCTTACACTTTTCAAGGGTATCAAAACTTGTCAAAGATTTGGGATGCATGGCTAGGCTTAAAAAGGGCCTTGCGGTCGTTAGCCTAGTAAACACCTATGAATCATGTATCTGTCTACCTGGTTGGTGTGCCATTACAAGGAAAGCAGGTCTAACTATAATAAACCGATTACTTACAGCTTATTACAGTGAAGTACTTTTTTCCTGTTCTTTACTTGAACTGAAGGCGGGTTATATAACAGCGTAGTACCTCGCAGGATGCGCAGTAGCAAACCCTGCCCCTAAACGCCCACAACTTACCAAACTACGTTAATAGTAATTAGCTGTCATGTAGTTTACACCGGATTAATAAAATAAAGCAGTGAAAAGCATTTTATTGGCATCGGAACGTATAAAACCCTTTGACTGCGATCGGTTATTACCGGTTATTCAGGTTTTACATGGTTATTTAACCGATCGCAATCAAAGGCTTTTTACTACTTTCTTTTTGTGTTTTATACATTCCAATGCCAATAAAAAGCATTCTCATGCCTTTTGCAAAAATTTAAATTGTTTGTAATATGGAATGTGCTACAGTAATGCCACAGTAAGTTACTTTAACATTGGGAAGACTGAAAAGCATTACTTCTGTAAATGTAGAGTATTTGCACTTTTAAATATTTTCTCGGACTGCAGACGTCCATATAAGGACTGTACTATAAGAGTAGCGAATAAATAAGTAAATCTTAGCCTGTCCTGGGTGATCGCATAGCTAGAATGAATATAGTTTTACGGCACAATAAAGAAAACAGATTGATTAATGCAGATGTTTAAAAAAATTGAAAATATATTTGTGTTGGCATACAAAAGTGAAGTGTTATCTGTAAGTGGAATCAAAAGAGATACCATGTAGTAACTCGTGTATTTCAAGGTAATAAAGTGCAATATGGTGTGTGTGGCTTTCTCTCTTGTTTGTCACCGCGATGAAGGATGCAAAGCACACCTCTGGAGCTCTTAGTACAAAAAATCTGGAGTCTGGACAAAACGTAAAATGGCAACAGAATCTTACTCGTAAAAATTTAGAAAGTTACTAGAATAGCAGGATTTGTGTTAACATGCCTTTTCTGAAGGAAACTCAAATGTATGTCACGTTAATCTTCACTGCTTTTCTAGGAATCACAAAATATACGAGAAACAGACCATTAATAGGGTTAGCACCTGTCCCACTTTGCGAGGGACAGTACCTCCTTTGGGCAGTTCTGTCCTGCAAAAAAATTGTAAAAATGGCAAATGTCCTGAGATTTTAGGGCAAAATTATTTCAAATATTTTATGTAATAGTTGCATAAAACAGTTATTCTGTATCCGAAACACCTAATGTTATAAGAAACAGAATAAGCCATGGGTATATTTCACCCTGCAAAATCTGACGTTTGTACCAAAAATGTCCCACTTTGGGCATTTGAAAAGGTGGCAACCCTACATATGATTAGCGGTTATTGTTATTCACAGAGTGTAACATTTGGCAGGTTACTTATTCGCAGGCATAACAGGAACACTTAGTGTCACTCAAATGTGCGCTGACCTGCCAATCAATATGGACATGCCCTAATCTGCGCAGTACCGCCCGCGAGGTACTACAGAGTTAGATAACCCTGAAGGGGTTGGGTGCTGGTTCTTAGCATCATCCCAAGGCACTAATTGAACTAGCTACGAGTACGCTTCTTGTCAGAAAAGTAGCTGGTTCAACCAGGACTCAGGGCTAGGTACTGTGAATCAGTGCTCCACCGACTCTCTTTCATTGAAGAGAAAACAAAAGAAAGACAGACATTCCTTTTATTAACACACCAACCAGGTGGCCAGATGTATGAACCTTCCCCACCTCAAGCCTGCCCCAGCCATTCAGTTCTCGTTTTTGTGCCATGCCCCTAACCTTCCTTCAACATATTTAATTAAAATACTTTCTTCTTTTAAATTGTATCAAATGGTTTGCTACAAATGTTGCATGTAGTTGTTACAATTTATACCCTGCCTGCACAGAGTGCTACAGCGCTCATGTTTCAGTTAAAAAATGTCTTCTTTTTAAACTGCAGCTAATCGTTGCTGCAGTTTATACCCTTCCTGCATGGAGCACTATGGCACTCATGGTTTAGTTTTTTTTTTTTAATTTTCTTTTAAAATGCATCAAACTGCTTGATACAAATGTAGCAAATAGTTGTAATTGTTTACACTCTACCTGCATGGAGCACTACAGTACTTAGGCTTTAGTTTAAAAATAAAAAAATATATATATTTTTTTATTTTAAACTGTAGCAAGCAGTTGCTACAGTTTTGACCACACATGGAACACTACAGTGCTCAGGTTTGCCCTCAAATCCAATACTGAATTTTAATTGTCAGTATTGCATTAGAGAAAGATCAAGATTGGCTGATCATGCCTCCCAACATTCTTCACCCAGGGCAATTGCCCTTCTAGCCCCACCCTAGCTGTTGCTACTGCATGGAGCACTGCAGCCATAGCTGCAAATGTGATACTGCCATCTGAATACAGTATTGCACTACCATGCACCTAGGGTACCTGCTCCCTTTACCCCACCACAGCTATGCTACTGGGTAATAAAGAAATAGCTATTATTAAGAGGGGCTGACAAAGTTTCAAGTACTGTGGCAGAGGAGTCTGGAAGAAAAAGAACAGTGACAGTACTAAAGGGAAAATAATGAACACGTTTAGAAAGGTTGCTGTTAAACTATTTTTACTAGCTAACTACTTTCAATAGTAACTCTAGACTGCAAACACATAGGCAAAAGAAAGAACGCGCTGTAATCAAACCTAGGGGGTCTATAACAAGAAAATAATCAGAGCTCTTACAGAGGTACTAGAAAGATTTTGGAAATATTACGGAAACTTGCATAAAACGGAGCAATGGGAAAACCAAGAAAAGGCACAAATGGAAATATTTATGCAAGCCTTAGTTATACAAAGGTTAGAGAGGATGAGGCTCAACAATTAATAACCAAGACAGAAATAGATTAAACAAAACCAGAATAGTCAGCAGTGAAATCTACAGGAATATATGCTTCTCCTACGGAAATTTGAAGTTAGAAGAGGGGAGAGGATTGATAAAGATTTGGAAGGCTTTGTTTAACAATATTTTAAAAGGAGGGTGGAGGAGTACTAGCATGTTGGTAGTAAGCAGTGGCGGTATCAAAACCGGATGATGAACCTTCACTTCTATCATATAGACCTATTATGATTTTCAACCAAGATTATAAAATGTTTAATTCTATATTAGCTAACAGACTGGTGAAGATGACACCAACATTGATGAATATGATCAGTGTGATTTGGAGTAGGGAAGACAAACATCTGATAACACTACAGAACACTTGATGACCCTGGGAGAAGCAGACTGTAAGATAAAACAGTCACTACTGCTAAGTCTTGATACAGAGAAAGCATTCAATAAAGTCAGTTGGGATTTTATGAGTAGGTCAGTGGCAGCCACTTAGGAGGGTTTGGATGTAGCAGCCAATCATAATTTTGCTCACTCATCCTGGGGGAAGGAAGGGAGACTTCTCAGATTAACACTGCAGTCTTGAGGAAACCAGGAGTTAGTAGCTGCCAAGCTTTTCTAGTTAACTGTGTGTGTGCGGGGGGGGGGGGGGTGCATATATAGGAGTATGCCTGCATTAGCAGTCTGCTCCAGTGTATTGTGCGTAAAAGTCCAGCCAGGGCATTGATTAAGGGATCAAATTTCACATTACCCCTAGGTACAGAAATGCATTCATGTCCCTATTCAAGGATCTCAATATATACTGGTGGCAGTACAGAAAAGTAAGCAGCAGTAGAAATGGAAGAACAAACAAAATCATGTGGTTATGATGCTAGACGTCTGTGTGGGGGGAAAACAAACAAAAAAGCGGATAATGAAGAGTAAAGGGGATATGTGAAAAGGATGGGTTTACAGAAAATGAAAGATTATATTACAGTATGGAAATGCATAGCTGTTCAGGATGTAGTTTTTGTTTTTCAAATCAATGTTATACATCTAAATTTTGTAACTAACAGGAAATACTGGGTGGGTACATCAACTGCAGGGAGAAGCAACACTACACTGTTTAATCACAAAAACAAGACATTTAGGGGGAAGATCAAAAAATCTCACACTGACAGCCATACCAGACAGAAACACCTGATTACACCACAAGCAATCTGAATTTGACTAGTCGTCTAGATGTCTGCAGGAGCTGACCAGGAATGAGCAGACACTACTAACTCACCCATCTTACAGGGATAGAGTCAGCTCTGGTTCCAACATGGATGACAACGAGTGTAACTCCAGGTGTTCACCTAATGTAGTTCCTTTGGTGTCGTTGTTGCACTACCACTGTATATTTGCACTTAGCAGCTGAGAGTGGCTAAAAAAGGAGGCATACTTCTGCTTGGGAGGTAGCAATTTTGATTTTGCAGCTCAAAAGAATTGCCAAAAGGTGATGGTGGTACTCCCAAGGTGGGGTGGGGTGGGGTAGGGACAAAGTTGACCTGCTTCCTACCACTCAACTCTTTCAGGGAATGAAAGGTCAACTGTATTTCCTGTGTAGGAATAAATGGACTGCAAGGCTCTCATCCAGCTCAGTAATGCCCAGATTCCATCACCATGGAATGAATGGGCTGACTGGGTGCAGGAAGACAAGCCATCAGATGAAACACTCTGAGGAGGAAAAAAATGCTGGTATTGAAGAGTTTTTCACATGCAGACTTGTCAGGAGACTCCCTCCCTACAATCCCAAGTATAAGGGGTCTATATCATATGAGCGAATAGGAATAACCGCTAACGCTCACAATCTCAAAAGTACCAGACCTCAAAATTGCTATTGTGGGGGGGCTGCACCCCTCACTAAATATATATTCCAACTCAGAGATCGCACTACAGTGAGGAAAGGGCAAATATTCCATTCTTCACTGTACCGCAATCTCAGAAAAAGCACTTTGAGGTCTGGTACCTTTGAGATTATGAGCGTTCGCAGTTTTTCCTATTCGCTCATATGATACAGACCCAGTATAAGATGTAACACTGCCACAAGTCAAACACTGAAACAATATGTCAAGAACTGACCCTCTGCATGGGAAGTCAAATGTTTCAACTACTCTCCAGAATGCTGATGGTGGCTTCAACCTGAACCCATTTAAACCTGATAATAAGGGGGGACCAGTGAGGTGCATCCTTGGCTTTCACTCTAGGGTGGGGTGTATCTCAAGTTGCTTGTGCAGTCCTACCAACAAATGAAATAACCACAGTCCACGTAGAGGCAAGACAACACGGCAGGAATGAACAACAAACAATAGCGTATACTAATTTATTATCCGCTTTCGTACCAAACTTCTTCAGAATAAACACATATAACAAAAACTCTCTCTTAAATACTGCAGTAAAACCATGTGATTAATTAAACAATTAAATAATAAACCTACCAACAAATGACTGAGCGGAGTCTAAGATTAATCAAACTCTTTCAAGCTACAAACTCAAGCCATTTATCCACAAAACAGTAGTACACAAAGGCCAACATCTTTATCTTATGACAGCCGCCATTCCCAGGCCCACAGGGTTGGCAGGTAAAGGTTAAGCAGAGCTCAGTACGGCATCCTGTGCTTAGTACTCACAATGCTCACACCGAAATCAAACAGTGGTTTGACCTCTGGTGATATTTTACTCTTGTGTGAGTGTGCACTATTACAGAGTTCCATCTAACATTAGTGGTTAGTTCCAGGACTGGCAAAGATCTCTTTCCAGAACATGTTGTCTTTGGTTATCATGCTTTGGAGTGTCAGTTACTAGATCTCTAGTACCTGTCCACCACTCATCTTTGTTTAAGTTTACTTCTACTGGTACTAAGAGTCATGGTCATCTCTCAGTCCAGTTCCTATGATGATCTGGAGGATCCAGAGGCCAGGCTCAGACACAGCCAATGACAATGCATCCACCTCCCCCAAATCTACCAGATGTTCCCAGGCTTACGAATGTACAGTTGTGTAAGTAAATCTACCATAACAATTAATGTTAGAATGATTACTGCTGTAAATAGCCTAATCTATATGTGTTATACTCTTCCTAGGATGTAACAGCTGGCTAGCTCCCAAAGCTTCAGGGCAGCTTCCACTTGCCCAAGCCATTAGTTAGCTCGAGCTGACTAAAAAGACAGGTTTGGGTGCCACAGCCTTTACAGCTTGCTTGCTAACTGAAAGTGTGAGTCTAGCCGTGAAAGGACATTGTTAGGTCAAAGAAAAATCCATGTCCATATCCTAGTAGAAAAAATACACCAAAAAACAAAGGAGCATGAAAGGAAGAAGTGGCATGTGCTGCAGTGACCAATCAAACACCTGCTACAGTAAGTTTACTTACACAACTGTACTATGTTTTTCATATTGATCACTACTGCATAGATTACCATAGCTTACAACAACAGGAAGGTGGAAGTGGAAGGGTCTAGGAACCCCTGGAGAACGCTCTTTGGAAAGCCTGTCCTAGATCTGGAAAAGGAACCTAGCGTCTAGTGCTTTGTAAATGTATATACAGAGAACCAAGTTGCTGCTTCTAGAACACTTAGAGTCCAACCTTTTCCAAAAAGCTATATGAAATCAGGGCCCTGGTAGATTGTGTCTTGACCCTGCTAAGAATAGCTTTGCTGTGGTGGGAATAATGAAAATTAATAGCCAGAGACACCGATTTGGAAACAGCATGCTTTGACAGAGGTTGCCCCATCTTAACTTCACAAGAAATTGCCAACTGATACAAGTTCTTAAATATTTTGTTCTATCAAGACAATACCTGACTTGTCTGTGGATATCCAAGGTATGAAGAATCTTTTCTCCCTCACTGTTAGGTTCTGGAAAGAAATCAGGAAGATGGACAGTTTGGCTTAAAGTCAACTCAGAGACCACTTGAGGAATAAAAGGCTGCTTAGTTCCCAAAGAAACCCTGTCTTGGTGAAAAATGAGATAATACTGACCTACCATAACAGCTTGCAGTTCAGAAACTCTTCTTGCAGAGCAATCAGAAAAGCTGTTTTCCCTGTTAAAAACCTCAAGTCAGCCAGATGAGCTGGTTCAAATGGAAAAAGTGTTAGCTTCACTGACAAAAAAAATCACAAGAAGGAGCCACCAGTTTTCTCAAAGGCTTCTTACATAGCACCCTTTTCAAAAACATTTTTACATGAGAATGCACTGAAGGGGGGGGGGGGGTCATGGGCAGACATACAGAAATGGCCATCAAATGAACCTTCACACAGAAGTAAGGCAGTCTATAGGACAGTAACTGACACAAATACAGTAAGAATAGAGAAACACTAGCCCTGAATGTGTGCTGGCTGTTTTGCTGGCACCAGCTAGAAAACCTTTTTCATTTGCTTATATATGACATTCTGGTAGCAGACTTTCTTGCTGCCATTAGTATCTGCAGCTCGTCCACAGAGAACAGATGCCTAAAAGTTATCAAGATCTTATCATCAAGGCAGTCGGTTGTAGATGTTTGTGATCAGTAAGCATCAAACACCCCTTTTCTTGTCTGAATATACCCACAGTCTGTGAAGAAGCTTGTGGCAAATGCCTCTGGCCGCTTCCAAAAGAAAGGAGGACCACTACTGTCTTGGCCAGAAGTTAGTCACCTCAGTGATCTTTGGGGATTCCTGAATCTTCAGAGGAAAGAAAGAAAAGCATACAGGAACACTCCTGTCCATGGAAAAGAAAAAGCATTTGTTTTCCAGGCCTTCATGCATGGAGTTCTGGAACAGAATTTTGTTAGATGAATATTCGCAATGTAGGCAAAAAGGTCTACCTGAGGAAGTCCCCACAGATGGATCAAATCTTGGAAGACCACCCTGACCTAGTTTCCATTTGTGAGCTTCTGTCTTTGCCCTGCTCAACTTGTCTGCCACACAATATTGCTCTGACAGAATAAAAGATGCCTGTAGAGTGAGATTAGGCTGTAAAGCTATATCCCCAGGCCACTGCTAGTCTGCAAAAGGGGTAAGATTTGCCTCCTCTCACGTATGTACTACGTCACTGTGGTATTGTCTAACTACTCAAAGAGATCCAGGGGAACCAGAAGATTTAGAGAGATGAGAACCCTTATAAGAGATAACATCTCTTATGTTTATGTGCTTTGGTTTACCTTTCTTGTCCCAAAGACCTTGCATGTTTCCCCCCATAATACTGTTTCCTAAGCAAAGTCTTGACATGTCTGTTATGAATGACTGCTTTACAGCAGTAAGGAAGAGGGGGAGACCTGGATTCAGGGATATTTGATGTTGCCACCATGCGAGTTCTCTTTTCACAAATCCCAGAAACGGAATTTGAAAATATAATCAGTATCGCTGCTGGGACCAAAGAGACTTCAGATACTACTGTATCTTTCTCAAGTGAGGTTTTGCAAGAGGTATGGGAATTATGGATGCCATAACACCCAGAATGCCGATGCATTGCCTCACAGTGGCAGAAGTCTGAGTGGAAAACCCCTGCAAAAGCTCCAAACTATGGATCTATTTTTCCTGTACAAGAAAAAAAAAACTTTGTTCTGAGGTGCTTATCAGGCACCCCAGAAACACAATCCTGTGTGATGAAGTCAAAAACAACTTTTGAATGTTCTCTCGGAATCCCAGCCTATGTAGGAGATCTGTCACCCAAGCAAAAGATTTCTGGCACTTTGAAAAAGTTTCTGCAAAAATAAGCTACCTGTCTAAATATGGAAAATGTGCATACCTTGTAGCTTGGGTTATGACAGCAGCTAGACACTTTGTGAACACTCCTGGAGCAGTGGATATCCCAAAGGTTAAGGCAAAGAAGTGATAATGTGATTGAGATGCACAAAACCTTAAGAAGTGTCTAAAATCTGGATAAATATGAATGTGATGATAGCATCTTTAAAATAGTACAGTTGTATAAGTAAACTTACCATAACAGTAGATATCCAAATGATCACTGCTGTAATAGCCTTTGTTATATGGGTTCTATCCTGCCAAAGACATAAAAGCCAAACAGCTTCCAAAGTTTCTGGGCATGTTGCAAGCTCCAACTTTAAGGCAGCTCCAGCTGAGCTGACTAAAATCCATTTCCGGTAACAAGCCCTTCAAAACGTTCCTGCCACCAGGGAGAAGGAGGCTGAGACCAGGAAGGACAAAACCAGAAAGAACTAAAAATAAGTAACCACGCCGTGGCATAAACAACATACCAAAAAACAAGGTGGGGGTGGAGGGAGTGGCTACTGCAGCAGTAATCATTCAACATCCACTGTTTCGTTAAGTTTACTTACACAACTGTACTATGTTCATCATATCAAGCACTGCTGCAGTAGCTTAGTTATATGGGTAAATTACCTTAGCTTATTATCTTTGGAGGTGGAAGGAGAACCACCCAAGAACTCTTGGAAAATGGTCCTTGCAAAGCCTGACCTAGACCTAGAAGAAACAGTTATAGTGCTTTGTAAAAGTATGTACAGAGGACCACATTGCAGCTTCTAGAATACATTTAGAATCCAACTCTTTCTAAAAAGCCACTGATGAAGCCAAGACCATGGTCGAGTGGACCTTAACACTGCTTTGAATAGTTTAGATCTCATGAGTATAACAAAATGTAATAGCCTTACATAACCATTTTGACACAGATTGTCCTTTCTTACCTTCTCAAGAAAATAACAATTGATCCGAAGATCTGAAAGACTTAGTTCTGTCAAGATAGACCCAGAGTATTCTGTTGAGATCCAAGGTATGGAGTATCCTTTTCTCCCTCATATTTGGGTTTGGCTTAAAGTAAACTCTGGTACCACTTGAGGCATAAAAGAAGGATTAGTTCTCAAGGAGTTCTGTCCCTGTGGAAAATGAGATAGGGTTGACTCACCATAAGAGATTGCAACTAGTATACCATTCTTGCAGAAATCAAAGCAATCAGTAAAACTGACTCCCATGCTAAGAACCTCAAGTTAGCAAGCTATTCGGTTCAAATGCAGCATATGTTAACTTCTCTATCACAAAATTAATATCCTAAGAAGGGAGGACTGGTTTTCATGGAGGCTTCTTATGCAAGACCCCATTCAAAAACATTTTGACATGAAAATGCATTGAAAGTGGAGCTTCTGTGGCAGACATGCTGAAATGGTCAATAAATGAACCTTGAAAGAAGAGTAAGAAAGACCATAGGATAGTAACTCACAAATACCATAAAACCAGAGACGTAGCCTTGAATGGGTGCTAGTTATATTGTTGGTACCAACTAGAAAGTCTTTTCCATTTGCTAATATATGATTTTCTAGTAGCGGGCTTTCTTGCCTCTATTAGTATCTGCTGCATGTCCTCAGTAAATAGGTGCACAAAAGGAATTAAGACCCTATCAATCATGCAGTCAGTTGAAGCTGACTGGTGTCAGGGGGTATCAAACACCCCTGGTTCATGTGTGCAGTAGATCCAGTCTGTGAGAAAGCTTGAGGTAATTTCCCCATTTCCAAGAGAAGGGAGTACCGCGACTGCCTGGACCAGAAGGCAGTCACCACAATGATCTTGGGGGATTACTTCTGAATCTTCAGAAATAACCTGCATATTAGTGTTAAGGTTGGAAAAGCATACAGGAAAATTCCTGTCCAAGGAAAAAAAAATGCATTTGTCTTCCAGGCCTTCCTGCATGGAGTCCTGGAGCAGAATCTTGCTAGGTGATTACTCAACGAGGAAGCAGAGAGGTCTAACTTGAGGAACTCCCCACAAATGGATCAAATCTTGGAAGAACCCCCCCCCCCCCGATTTAGTTTCAATTTCTGAGGGCCTGCCCTTATCCTGCTTAGCTTCTGTACCACACAGCTTTGTTCTGATGGACTATAGGATGCCTAAAGAGTGAGATTGTGCTGTGAAGCTATATTTTAACCTAACATGGCTAGTCTGCAGAGCAGGTATGACGTGGTTCCCCCCTTGGTTGTTGAGGTACCACAAGACTGGGGCAGTGTATGTAACAACCTGGAGAGATCCTAGGGACCAAAGATGATTCAGAGTGGAGTGCCTTGATCAGGGCAAGCATATCTTACATTTATGTGCTTGTGTCTGTCTTTAGTGTGCCACACACCTTTTACTTTTATAACTCCTGAAACTTCTCCCCAAGTAAAGTCTGTTGTATTTGTGATGACAGACTACTTTGATGAAGAAGGGGATATCTGTTCTCTTCACCAAGTGATTTCTATTCTGACACACCCCAGCAATGGGATCTGAAAAGACAAGGGTTGGCGGTGCTGGGACCAAAGAGACTTCAAACACCATTGTATCTTTTCCACGTGGAGTCATGCCAGGGGTACAGAGTCATAGAAGTCATGAGACCCAAAATTCTGAGGTATTCCCTTGCTGTGACTGAAGTCTGAGTGGAAAATCCCTCAAAACAGATCTAAATAAAGATATAGTCTTTACAGTACAAGAAAAGCTCTTTGAACTGTGGTGTCTAGCTGACATCTTAGAAACACAACCCTGTGACGAGTTAAGAAAGACTTTTGAATGTTCTCTTGTAATTCTAGCCTGAATAAGAGATCACTCACCCAAGAGAAATTCCCAACCCTTTGAAAAAGACTCTGCAAAGGTAAGCAATTTGTCTAAATAATTGAAAATGTGGGTACCTTGTAGCCTGCAATGAGCTATAACTGAAGCTACACACTTTGTCCACTGCTCCAAGAGTGTTCACAATCTTAAGAGAAAAGCAGAGAACTAATAATGTTATCTAAACACATAAAACCTTAAGAAACACCTGAAGTCTGGAAGAACAGGAATGTGATTAGCATATTTTAAATATAGGGCTACCAGGAAGCTTAAATGAGGAAGAAGAGGTAACAGGGTTGCGAAGTGACATAATTTTGAATTTGGCCACCATCACACACAGGTTTAGGAAAGAAAGAGCCATAACTGGTCTCCAAGCATTTTGTTTCTTGAGCACTAAAAACATCCTTGACTAAATCCCCTTTCTCACCTGGGAAGAGGGAACTGGTTCTATCACTCTCTGGGACAGCATGTGTTGGACAGGTGGAAGCAAGAGGGTCTGGTCTGGAGGATGAGGAATTACTAGTATAATTGCTATGAATTACTTATTGAAAAGGAGCAATTGCCATCTGTAACCTTGATAAATGACTTTCAAGACCCACTTTTCAGAAACTATACATTGCCAAAAAAAAGTGGAGATTCAGACTTTCTGTCAGAAAGAAGGGGCTGCCCGGGTGGGGGTGGGGGTTACAGCTCTTAAAAGTCATTCTGATTTATTGGGCTGCCTTGGTTTGGGGTGTTTCCAGAATTTGTCTTAGAACCCCCTTGCCATTTCTTACGTCCATTTACATGCATTTTGTTTAAACTGTATTTTATTTCTTACCAAAACTGAATGAGGAGTTACAGAATTCCTTGGAAAATTTGGAAAAGGAGAGAGAAAAACCTTAAGAGATTCCCTGTATCAGCTTATGCCTTTCATCACACTTTTTTGATCACCTTTGTAGCAAAGTAGCCAAAAACTAAATATCTATCCAAAGGAGAATTTAAAATCTAATTCTTAGCATCATCTGAACAGTTCTGAAAACACAGCCATGAAAACTTCCTTGAAACAGTACCAGTGGCCGTAGGCCTTGAAGCATCATCAGAGTCATACACATTACTGTATACAATGAGCAGTGATGCACAATAAAAAAAAATATATACATTTAAAGCAGATTTTTCTTTAAAAGAAAAAACTGCCAGTAAAACAGTCCTCACACTTTCACAATTAGTTAGGTAAAACCTTAACATAGAAGCCTGAAAATTCAAAATTCTGAACATCAAAGTTGTGTTTAATAGCAGAAGGATTAACTAAATCTATAGCTGCTGGATCAGGCTTGGAAAGAGGATGTATAATATTCCTTAAAGTTTTTATACACTATCTGCCTTTTTAGGACCAACTAGCTATCAGGAAAATTACAGGTAATAGCACATATCCTCCAAAGATGACAGAACTGGAGGAATGGGTACAGGTTTCTGGAAAGCCCTTCTGTAACATCTCACAGTAGTTTCTTAGGGACTGGGAAACCTCAGACACTGTCATGTGCTAAAAACAGTCTCAGAGAAAGAGACCCCCCCCCCCAGGGGACTCAGAAACTGAGTTATCCTCAGAGTCTGAATCAGAAATGTGATGAGAAAACCCTGCATCTGTCCATTTATCTTCCTGTCTAGTTTC
Organism: Protopterus annectens; assembly: GCF_019279795.1. Classification (NCBI taxonomy): domain Eukaryota; kingdom Metazoa; phylum Chordata; order Ceratodontiformes; family Protopteridae; genus Protopterus; species Protopterus annectens. Next base: position 368,630,078 of record NC_056748.1, on the reverse strand, counting down.
TGAATACTGAATCTCTTCAGGAAAGGAGGTAGCCCTCTTTCTTTTACCAGAAACTACTTTACAAAATCAAAAGCCTGAATTAAATGCAGAGCCAAACCAAGTAAACTACGCCTGTCTAAGGAAATACAAGGATGAGTATACATGTTTAGTTTCGGTTTCTTTTTGACAGGAAAAATAGGACCAGCAGTGTTATTAATGGCAACAGCAGCTTCCCCATGGATGGGGAAAACATTCTGACAAAACACGGAAGATTTCCCTGTTCCCTCTACTAGGAGCAACAACAGAGGATGTGGCTAAACCCTGGTCTACAGTGGCTGTAGGTGCCATACCAGAGGGATCCAGGGTAAAAGAGGAGAGGTCTGAGGTACAACTAATAGTCACAGCAGAGTCATCCACCCGTGGCTGAAGCAAATTGCTAGCCTCCTGTGATGGCAAAGCCTGTTTGCTTAACTTTTTCTTTCTGTGGCTGGCAGAAAACAATGCCTCTTTCACAGGGAAAACAAGCAGAGATTGCTAGTACAAACAAAAAGTCTAACAGTCACTTTTTTCACAGACAAACACAGTAAAAAGCACTTTAAAACATTATGCCTTCCCCACAAAGTTAAACAAACATGATTTCTCCACATAACAAAGGTTTTCAGTTACTTAACAACTTTTAAATTGATAGGAAAACACAAGGGCTCCATTTGAAAAGTACAGTACAGCCTCATTGCAGTCCATTAAAACACAAAACTCCTAGCTTTAAAATAACTTTCCTGAAGAGGAGAGTATCAATAATAAACAAAATGATTAAATGGAAGTTTTTTTCCCTCAAAGAGAACTTATCTACCCAGCAAAGGAACAGCAGAAGCCAAAAGTTGAACCTTGAAAGCCTCAGAAAAGCACACTCTTCAGCAACAGGAAAACTGAATGGCTTGGTGCCCAAACTTGCCTTTCAGTCAACTCAGCTAGAGCTGGCTGATAGTTTGGGCATGTTGGAAGGTGCCCTAAAGCCTTGGAAGTTGGCAGAATGTTATATCCTTGGCAGGATATAACCCGTACAGATAAGACTACTGCAGCAGTAATCCATATAATGAAAATGTAAGATTACTAAAAATCAAATGAGAAAGAAGGGGTAGTAGGTTGTGAAGTGAAAGCAATTTGAACTTGGACACTTCCAGAAACTAATTCAGGAAAGAAAGATCCAGAACTGATTTCCAGGAATTTTCTTTTCTGCATGCTTTGTTCTGGAGGAAGTCCCTGGAAAGGAGAAATTTCTTCCCTCTACCATCTGTATCCTAGCTGGATCAAATTCATATAAAATTTGCCTGAAACAATCTGTTGCCAAAGACAGACATGGAGATTCAGAACTTCTGGAAGGGTAAGGGACGGCTACAATGGCATGCCCTACTCATTCTGCCCCATCTGGCTGTCCTTTATTCTGTGGGTTCCAGCTTTTTTTTTGGAACTTCTCTCCCATTGCTTTTTTTACAAGTATGCTTACCAGCATTTTGCTGAGACTGTTTATTTTGTTTCTTCCCAAAATTGGACGAGAGTAGAAAATCTGCTGAAAAATTTAGAGAAGGAGAGCTGAAAAATATGAGAGTTACCCTGAATTAGCTTACATCCCTCATTACACTTTTTGATAACTTATGCAGCAGATGATTCAAAAACAATCTCCAGCCAAAAAAGAAATCAGAAATTTAATTTTAGACATCTTCTGAGAGGTTCCAAGAACAGGCAGGTAAACCTGCACAAAAAAGTACCACTGTCAGTCATAGTGTAGTGTAATACCTCCCCCATGTACTGCGGTGAACCCCACCCACAGCCCAGCTTACAGCATCTATGTAGGTGCAGGTAATGTCAAATGAAACATGCCCATAACACCCATCAATAAAACAGTACTGGAAAGTTGAAAAAGAATACACTTAAAAAAACTGGTAACTGACCGTTGTTAATGTCATTGCACAATCTACATAGCATCTTTTAAAAGATATAACGAAATGAAGGCAATTTCGACCATTTGTCAAACATATAAATATATGGGTGTGTGTGGCTATATGCATATACATACATATATCCTCAACCCCTTTTCCCATTTTTGCACATGGGGTCAGAGTGTCACTTCAGCAGTGACAATCATCTCGAGCCAAGGGTTACACCGCCAGGTGGCTAGCCCTGCAGCGGTGGTTCATCCGTACCACTCACTCACACACACTCACACTTATGGACAATTTAGTGTGTCCAATCCACCTACTGCATGTCTTTGGAATGTAGGAGGAAACCGGAGCACCCAGAGAAAACCCAAGCGAACACAGGGAAGACATGCAGACCCCACACAGAGGGCACCCCAGTCGAGAATCGGAACAGAGAACCTCTTGCTGTGAGCAGACAATGCTAACCACTGCAACACCACGGCCCCCGTCATATATACATTTTGCTGCCAATTATGCTCAAGGCTTGAAGGTGGTTCCATGATGTGGCATCAAACAGTACTTTACAGCCCAGAAGACACAGATGGAAAAAAACATTTAAATAAAATAAGAACATTACAATGAAGGACTACAAATTATGCAAAACTATTCTAATGTTCCAACGATAACAGTAACATTTGTTTAGGGAGCCTTTATTGTAGGCAGATTAATTATATTTCAGTACCGTTACATCAATCCATTTTCACTCAAAGCCGCATAAATACTGTAATAAACAGAGAAATACACCTTTTAATACAGCTTAAACACAATGTGTGTGTGCGCATGTGTATACAGTGTAGTGTAATACCCCCGCCGATGTCAATGAACACACAGCATTGACAGTCTTCTCAGTCAAACATCCCACACCCCTATCACCTGTCAAACAAGATAATAATGGCCAAACATGCACAAATTTTGTTGGGGGGTATTACACTACACAAAAACCGCAGTGGTAACAGTCCTAAAAGCAATGTCTGCAGACTTATGAGCACACTTCAAACAATGAGTAGAGCCCTGAGAAAATAAAGAAACTAGACTACATAAAGCAGATATTTTCCTCACAAGAAAAAAAAGCAGCAAAAACATTCCTCATACGTTCACAGTTAGTCATTACAAACTTTAACATATGAGCCTGACAACTCAAAATTTTAAAAATCAAATTCGCAGAAATGAGCTTTTTTCCCCCACAGTTAACACCTTTATCATCCTTGTCTGAAGGAATAGAATTAAAATGCTTAGCAGCAACTGGATTAACAACAACTATAACTGCTGAATCAGGTCAGAGATTAGTGCACAAAAACTTTAAAGAAAGAGGAACTCTGTACATTCTATCTGCTTTCATAGTGGCAGCAGGTAGGCTATCTTGGAAACCACAGGCTGTGACAAACACATTCTCCAAAGCTGACAGCACTGGGGGATTGGTGAAGGGGG